>NC_041374.1:16552565-16832565 GCF_900634415.1 Cottoperca gobio | reverse complement strand
TTCTATTCCTATATCTCTCAGTAGTAACGACTTCATGAGCTATTTTAACGATAAAATTATAATTATTAGAGACAAAATGAATCTCCTCCTGCACTCAATTGGTAATGACTTAACTTCAACCTCCGGAATTTTAAAAACAATATGTAACTCCTGAAATATATCTAGACCGTTTTACTCCAATCAACCATAACCAACTAACTTCAACAATCTCATCGTCTAAGCCATCAACCTGTCTTTTAGACCCGATTCCAACTAAACTGTTTAAAGAAGTTTTACCCTTAATTAACACCTCGTTATTAAATATGATCAACCTGTCTCTATTATCTGGCTACGTACCACAATCCTTTAAAGTAGCTGTAATAAAACCACTTCTTAAAAAGCCTAGTCTTGATCCAGAGGTTTTAGCCAACTATAGGCCGATATCTAACCTACCCTTTCTCGCTAAGATCCTTGAGAAAGCAGTTGCAAAACAGTTATGTGATTTTTTTACATAATAATAGTTTATTTGAGGTTTTTCAATCTGGATTTAGAGTTCATCATAGCACAGAGACGGCACTGGTGAAAATAAAAAAAATGGTGAAAAGCACTTACTCACAGGACATTTCCTGACCTTTTTTATAGTCAAAATAAGCAAAAAAGTCCAGGCTAAAATGTTGAGGCTTTTTTGGCTTAGGTGTTAAAGGATTAAGGACATAAAAACTTGGATGTCTAGCAACTTCTTGATGTTAAACAGAGACAAAACTGAAATTATTATACTTGGCCCTAAACGCCTCCGAAACGCATTTTCTAATGACATAGAAGCTCTGGATGGCATTAATTTGGCCTCCAGCACCACTGTAAGGAATCTTGGAGTCATCTTTGATCAAGATCTGTCGTTTAACTCCCACATAAAACAAATCTCAAGGACTGCCTTCTTTCATCTAGGTAACATTGCAAAAATAAGACGCATCCTGTCTCAAAATCATACATTTGTTACTTCAAGGCTGGATTACTGCAACTCATTGTTATCAGGTTGTCCCAAAAAGTCGCTTAAGACTCTTCAGTTGATCCAAAATGCAGCGGCACGTGTGTTGACAAAAACAAGGAAACGGGATCATATTACTCCTGTATTAGCTGCTCTGCACTAACGTCTTCTTGCCTTACGACAAGGCTCCCATAGTGTAGCTGAGTTTTCAGTTGAATTTCGTACACTAGCAGCTGAGGCCGGTTGGAACGACTCAGCTCTCCAGGGAGTTTTTCGTACAGGGTTAGAGGATGCTGTTAAGGATGAGTTAGCGGTGAGGGACGAGTCTGCCAGCTTAGACGACTTAGTGTCATTAGCCATAAGATTGGACAACCGTCTTAGAGAACAAAGCAGGGAAAGGGCTAGTCGGTCCTCAGGGTTTTCTTCTTCTCAGGTAGTTCCTCCTTCTCCAGGTAGACTCGGTGCAGATCTTGTTGTTTACCCTAATACCAACCAGGTAGTCTCTTCTTCCCACCTATCTTCTGCGAAGCCGATGCAACTAGGCAGAGCTCGACTCACTCCCGAGGAACGTCTCAGCCATTTTCTGGCCTCCTGTCCCCAGCGACCAAAAGAGGGAGCTTGTCAGTAAGGATGGGGATACTGGCGAGCAAGACCACTTCTTCTGCCCCACAAGACCGAGGACCCCTGCAGGCCACATTGTTGGTGAACCAACAAGCTCTCTCCCTGCCAGTCCTGGTCGATTCTGGAGCAGATGAGAGTTTCCTGGACGCCCAATTAGTGGCTTCGGCCGGTATCGCCTCAACCTCTGTCAACGCCCCTGTCTGCTAGAGGGTTGAATGGAAGGTTCCTGGCCTCACTCATATCACTGAACCAATTCATCTCAACCTGTCAGGCAACCATGAAGAAATAAGTTTCATGTTATGCTTTCTCCCCACACACCCCTAGTACTAGGTCAGCCCTGGTTGAAATTGCACAACCCCCACATAGACTGGTTAACTGGTCAAGTCAAGAGCTGGAGCTCTTTTTGTCACTCCTCCTGCCTGCAGTCTGCACTTTCCCCAGCGGGTTGCACCAGACCCACATCCAAACCCGAGTCAGTCGACTTGTCTGCAGTTCCTTCTGTTTATCATAACCTGGGAGAGGTCTTTAGTAAACAGCGGGCCCCGTTTCTGTCTCCTCATCGACCTTACGACTGTGCCATTGACACTATTTTTGCGCTCCTCTACCTTCAAGCCGCCTATTCAACCTGTCCCGACCAGAGCGAGAGGCCATGGAGGTCTACATCCGGGACTCTCTCGCGGCTGGTCTCATAAGACCATCTTCATCCCCTGTGGGAGCGGGCTTCTTTTTTGTGGCTAAGAAGGACAAATCGCTTCGGCCATGTATTGATTATCGGGGTCTGAACAACATCACTATTAAGAACAAGTATTCCTTGCCCCTCATCAATTCAGCCTTCGAGCCATTACATGGAGCTACCGTCTTCTCCAAGCTCGATCTCAGGAATGCTTACCATTTGGTCCGCATACGGCAGGGGGATGAGTGGAAGACGGCATTCAACACCCCCCTTGGTCATTTTGAATACCTGGTGATGCCATTTGGACTCACCAATGCACCCGCCGTTTTCCAGGCTCTAGTGAACGATGTCCTCCGAGACCTGATGAATCGTTCTGTATTTGTTTATCTGGACGACATCCTGATTTTTTTCCCGCACTTTGGAGGAGCATGTACAACACGTGCAACAAGTTCTCCAAAGGCTTCTGGAGAATAAATTGTTTGTGAAGGCCGAGAAATGCAAGTTTCATGTGGATTCGGTGGGCTTCCTGGGGTACATTATCGAGAGGGGGCAGGTCAGGACGGATCCAGAAAAGGTTCAAGAAGTGGCTCGGTGGTCCCAACCTACCACTCGGAAGCAGCTTCAGCGTTTCCTGGGTTTCGCTAACTTCTATCACCGGTTCATTAGGGACTATAGCCGGGTTGTCAGACTCCTCAATCAACTTACATCCCCGGCAGCATCCTTCTCATGGACTCCTCAGGCTGAGGCTGCATTTACAGAGCTGAAGAGACAGTTTACGTCAGCTCCGGTCCTCCCGACGTTCATCCCGACCCTGCTTTGCAGTTTATCGTCGAGGTGGATGCCTCCAACTCTGGAGTAGGGGCAATTCTGTCCCAACGCTCTACGACTGACCAGAAGCCTGTCTGGGGCTGAACAGAACTACGACGTCGGCAACAGGGAACTACTCGCGGTTAAACTGCCGTTGGAGGAGTGGAGACACTGGTTGGAGGGGACCGAGCAGCCGTTCATCGTCTGGACGGATCACAGGAACCCAGCTTACATTCAATCCGCCAAGAGACTAAATTCCCGGCAAGCTCGCTGGGCATTGTTCTTCGGCAGGTTCAATTTCACACTGACTTTTCGTCCAGGTTCCAAGAACGGTAAACCTAATGCTCTTAGACTGTTTTCCATTGACCAGGATTCGGCCGCCCCTGATACTATTGTTCCCTCTTCCAGCATAGTGGCCGTTGTTATGTGGGAGATAAAGGGAGTTATCAGGAATGCTCAAAGGGATCAACCTGATCCTGGTAATGGTCCAAAGAACCATCTGTTTGTTCCCGATTCTGTGCGCTCCAAGGTTCTTCAGTGGGTTCATGCCTCTCGTTTTGCCTGCCACCCAGGGGTTAACCGGACTCTTTCCCTGCTTCGCCGTCACTTTTGGTGGTCTTCGATGGAGGTTGATTCCCTGCCTTTGTTCTTGCCTGCAAGGTCTGCGCCCGCAGCAAGGCCTCCCACCAGGCTCCTTCCGGTTTGCTTCGTCCGCTCCCAGTTCCTAGTCGCCCGTGGAGTCACATAGGTTTGGATTTTGTTACTGGTCTGCCACTTTCCCAGGAAACACAGTCATTCTCACCATCGTGGACAGATTCTCCAAGGCCGTACACTTCATACCCCTTCCCAAGCTCCCCACTGCCTTCGAGACTGCTGGTCTCCTGGTCAACCATGTGGTCCATTTACATGGCATCCCCAGTGACATCGTTTCTGACCGGGGACCACAGTTTTCGTCTCAGGTATGGAAGGCATTCTGTCGTGCTATTGGGGCCTCTGTTGTCTTTCTTCTGGTTATCATCCACAGACTAATGGGCAGACGGAGCGGGCCAACCAAGACCTGGGGTCCATGCTACAGAGCGTCACAGCTCAGAATCCCTCTTCCTGGAGTGTTCATCTTCCCTGGATCGAGTATGCCCACAATTCGCTCTCCTGCGCCGCCACGGGTATGTTTCCATTTGAGTGTTCTTTGGGATATCAACCACCTTTGTTTCCAGACCAGGAGGACGAGATTGCGGTGCCCTCAGTCATCATCTGCATTGCTGCAGGAAGATTTGGAGGGGTGCTCGCTCGGCTCTGCTGAGGACCACTGAGCGTAACCAACGCATCGCCAACCGTCATCGGACTCCCGCACATGAGTGGCAAATAGGTCAGAGAGTTTGACTATCTTCTAAAGACATTCCATTACAGGCTGAATCTAAGAAGTTAAAGCCTCGTTTCATTGGTCCATTTGAGGTGGAGAGGGTAATTAATCAATCTGCAGTTAGACTGAAATTACCATCATCCGTGAAGATTCATCCCACCTTTTATGTATCTCAGTTGAAACCAGTTTCCTCTAGTCCTTTGTGCCCTCCTACCGTCGCCCCTCCACCCACCCGAATCATCGACAGCCACCCGGCCTACACAGTCCGACGACTGTTGGACATCCGCCAACGGGGCCGTGGGATATGGTCCAGAGGAGAGGAGAGGAGAGGATGTGGTTGTCCCGCAGGCTCATACTGGACCACTCTCTCATTCGGGATTTCCACCGGGACCACCCGGACAAGCCTGGTGGGTCGCCTGGAGGCTCCCATTGAGGGGGGTACTGTCACGGTCCCATCTGTATCCCTAGTGTTTTCCGGTCCATGTTTTCCCTGTCTCTTTGTGTGTGTGTGTGTGTGTGTGTATGTGGCAGGGGCGAGGCCAAAGACTTCAGCAGCTGATCTCATTCAACTCCAATCTGCTCACCTGTCTACAATCAACTCATCCCAGCGCAGTTAATCTACCCCGGTCTTCCAGCCACTCATCGCCAGATTGTTGTCTCTACTACCCCGGATCACAGCATAACTTGTTGTTCAACTCCGGTCTAACTGTCTACCTGCCTAACAGCCTGCCTGCCTGCCTACCTGCCTGCCTGCATACCTGCATTCTCTCACCATCTGCCTACTATAAAGTATTGCTTTAATAAACTATTTAACCTTACTCCGTTTCCAGAGTCTAGTGTTCTGCGCCTGGGTCTCCTCTGGACGTACCCATTACACCTTATGCATTCTTTGGGCATTCGTCTGATACATTTTGTATAAGTAAGTGATGCGCTATCAATAGGTTAGACATGCGTATCTGTCTACGTTCACTTTTCCGATCCGATGAAAAGTTGGACGTATTTGGACTCTGATAAGTTTTCGTATGCGCCAGCATAAGTTTCTGTCATACGGATATGTGTGACAGGGCCTTAAGAGGAACCCTGTTTACCAGAACTCATATTTTTTTAATGCATTGTTCTTGTATTGAAAAGTAGCTAGTTAGCACACATATTTTAACACAGTATTATATTATTATGACCTTGATGTGAAAGAAAAATCTTAATGAGCAGAGTACTGGAAGACCAAAGTGATGTCTTATGCTGAAGGTTTATTAGATCTTGTACAAAGAGAACAGATCATGAACAGCACAAGTGAATACAGCAGTCACATTGTATACCATCATCTATTCTGCTAACCAGCCACTCTCCTTCGATATTCATCCTAAACAAGGCATTCCATAAATTGTTTACCTAAAGATGGATCACCTCGATAGCTTCTTAAATCCTAGTCAACACATTCTAAGTAAGACAGTCATTGCTTCTCCCTGACCTTGCCAGTCTGAATACACTGGGCCCATCTTAATTCTTATCTTTCAGATATGGGCCGTCAGCTCCGGTAGACTAAAAGATGAGCTATATGTATTGGAGATATGACCTGACCAGAAAAAGAGACATTCAAGACGTTTATGTTTGAGCTAAGGCCTACTTAAATTTTCTCCAACATGAGAGGGATAGTCTAGGATCAAACTATGTATGGAGTCTTAAAGTTTGAATATATTTTAATATATGTATATATTATAGACAGGAATTTGTCCGAAAATGACTTAACAGTTGGATACTTACTAAAGACCAAGACTATGATTCTACAGCCATGCTTGTAGGACTGACAGTCTGTATTTAAATGCTAACATCAGCATGCTAATATGCTGATGTTTAGCAGATAATGTTTGCCAGGTTAACCATCTTAGCTTAGCCTGTTAACATGCTACAAAAGTCAATTAACACTAAACTAAAACTACAACTGAGGCTAATGAATGTGATTAGTTTTGCCGGTATCTGGTCATAAATTGAGGTCAAAGGGATCACAAAATGTATTACAATTTATCCTCAAGTGACTGGAAGTTCACTTCAATCCAAAAGTCAGGATATTGAACTGTAAGGAACCTTAAACATCAAACTCAACAATATGCTTTACTTTAAGAAGACAAAGGCTTTGAGAATGAGGACAAAGCGATGTGTTTGGCAAGCCTAATGATAGTCAGGACTAGTTAGCTGCGCATGCTGATATTTTAAGTTTACGATAGAGAAAACAAATGCACTATTTAATCCGTTTCTTATGCTTTTGCTCTTGTGTTTTTGCTAAAAGAAAAAAAACTCCAGACCCTTGGTATACCCCCATGCACATAATTCCGACTGCTTGACAGGCCTGCAGTTCTTTCTAAGCGGGTTATAGTAAATGGTCAATTGGCTGAGCGAGGTAGGAAGCATATTTCCACAATTAGGGGAAGATGAGTGGGCTGAGCTACAGCTTCCTGATGGTCTCATCATCATAGCAATGTGACAACATCCATGCCTTTGGCTCCCCAGCTGGGGATAGTAATGAACAATATATTGCAAATCCTTAACACAAATGGAGATGGCAGTTGAACCTGGAAGAAATACATCTGCCTCTGCTAGGATTGTTTTAACAAATGTATGAAGGTACACTGATGATGCAGCATGATAAACACTTTTCTTTTAAAACAGGCTTTGTCTGGATCTGTATGTGATGATGCCTGGTGCAAGGATTGCTTGTTGTCTTTTAGCTGATGATATGGATTAGCTGTTTCTCTCTCTGTGCCCAACTCTCTCTCTCTCTCTCTCTCTCTCTCTCTCTCTCTCTCTCTCTCTCTCTCTCTCTCTCTCTCTCTCTCTCTTTCCATCTTTCTCTCTCACACACACACACCCGCACACACACACCTCTGTTTTCTGCCTGTCTTCTTCCCATCCCTTCGCATGCGGCCCTCGGGCTCAGCTCGCCAGTGTGGATTATAGCTCTCTCACGGCTATCATGATCTTACACAAACAACATTTGTCAGCTCATTTATCACTGTTCCCCCCCGGTTGTCCACTCTCGTCTATTCATCTACGCTCTATTTCTGCATCCCTGCCTCCAGGGTGAAAATGCATGATACCTCTACAACTGAAAATAACTCCCAAAAGTTCCCTTTGATATTTGCGCAAATGTCAATGGCGATAATTGATGCTTGACTTTCTTGGTAACTAGACAGGACGCACCTTGTAGAAAAGACCTGATGTGTTTTCATCATATAGAAATGTCACTTTTGTAGATGATTATCCACCTGTGATCAAATGTAATAAGACATGCTCGGGCTCACTGGGTCAACAAGGTACACGTTAGTCGTGTAAACACTTTGATAAACATCAGTGCTCAAAGTAAAATGAAAAAGGTGCTCGTACTGTAAACCAGCTAATCCAGCTGTGTATGCAGCATTCATAGGCAAGATTGGTTTCTTCAGATTTACAGAGACACATCACCAAATACTTCTTGAATTTATAACTAGCTAATGCTCTATTTTGATTCACTTCTGGTTAAGTATATATAGAGATATTGAGTGTAGAAATTATATCAGCGCTCAAAAATCCCAAAATTCAAACCTCTTTTTCAATTGGGAGGGATTAATTCATGTTCCCCGGGAAGTAATTGAGGGAAAAGGTCCCTACAGATAGTGCTTTTAGATTCATTATTTGGGCATGTAAATGTGGTCTGGCTTGAATAAAGATTATCATATTGTCTTGCTTTTTATGACATTAATTGGGTTTAGAGAGATTTTTAAGAGCATTAAAAAGGGCCTGAAACATCCGTACAATCCATCTTTTTATTTTAAGAGGAAACTGTCCTATTGCTTTTCAGCAAACATTGTTAAATTATTTCAACTTTTTTTCAAGATGCCTGTATTTTATTAATTGTTTTAGTGATTAAATAGGCTGCATTTCTTAACACTGTGCTAATGTCTGTGTGAATATAGATTCAAGCCTGATTTATTGTCAATGCAAGGGGTTAAACAAACCCTAAACGATTCAACATACGTAAGGAGAAAACAACTGAGCCTTCAATTTAATCCATGCTGCCTTTACTCTGAACAATCTGTCACATGGTAGCCAAAAAGTGTAGAAACATTTTTAAAGGGGTGCACCATTGATGTATTAAGAAGAGTTGGATACTGCGTTCAAAGATGGCATCCCATTCATTTCTCAATGAACAGAAAGAAGTAATTTAATCATATGGTTCTTCTGGACTCTCCAGATGTTATTTGACCAAATGGATAAAATTTCGATAATAAAGAGTTATTTTGAGGAGGGTTTGTGATGCAAAAAAAAAATGTATTCAACGTTTTACAACCTCCACTTTTGGCTGGTTTGGGCAAGAAAGGAAACTGTCTGATTTAAAAAAAAATTAAAATTACATGACATGTACGTTCAGTGACAAGTAAGTGACAGTACACTGTTAGATGATAGGGAAGATTAGTACAAATCTCAATTACGAGTGTTCAGTACTGGTTAGTATAAGCCTCATGTAAGCACTGACATACTGTGCATCGTGCCCACAGTGAAAAACTGCATTAATGAAAGCAAGTGAAGAGGATACTAATTTATAGAGACTGCTGGGCTAATCTCCTGAAAGGGGGGAATAATAGATTGTGCACGTGTCATGATGATGAAATAGTGTAAAGACAAAGGTACATCTCATTCGCCCTTCTCACCTGAAGCGATCAAACAGATATTACAGTTCCCTTTCGAGAACTTGTGTCCGTCACTGATGAGACAGCAACTAAGATGACTGAAACCTCCTGATACCTTGATAAGAGAGATGAAACTTTATTGATCCATGAGAGGAAATTGGATCATTGCAGCAGCAAAACAGGGATAAGGTCCAGCATGAGAATGAGATAAGTGGGCTAAAAGCACACAAAGAGAATAGAGAATAAGTAGTGCACGCAGTAGAAATGATGCTAACAAAGTTATATTTTAAGTGGACTGTATTGATTGAAAATATGGATTGACATGTAGATTAATTGTTTTTTTTATGGGGATTGCATTTGAATGGATTATCTATAGAATGTAATGTTATCCAACACACCTTCATCCATCCTTGAAGCTTATAATAGTCTATAATTGTCAAGATCTGTTTATTCTGATTATAAGTCTAAACCAAGTTGTTGTTTATTTTAAATTAGGGGATGTTTGCTGTACTATGTTGTAAGTACCTCATATATTGGCATACAAAAGAAATACATGCCAGTAAACATCCAAAAAAAGGTTAAATTAAACTAACACACAATTATATAGTGTGTCACATCAAAGCAGCGCCTTCAACACCCAAAGGGCTTTACAATTACAATTTGTACAAAATATAATTCCCTCTAGTAAGAACACACGGTGACACAGATGTCACGCAACTTTAAAATGTTCTGGACAGTTCCTTATACAGCTTTACCCTTGATTTTAACTCATGAAGTCCTTAAGTGACACACACTGAACATCTTGGTGGGTCATGGGCCAGGTCATGGGATTTTGTGTTCCCATAACAACATTTCAAGATGGCCATGTGCCAGGCCAACACGTGACAGAACTAGCTACATTTAAAAATCTTGTTTTTTGTTGCTAAAGGTAACATTCAAGCCATTTAAGAATTATAATAACATCTTTTATTACCGCTGCTTACCGAGTAGAGCCGCTGCTCCTTTACGTTGAAAGGAGCCAGTTGAGGTGGTTCGGGCATCTAGTAAGGATGCCACCTGGGCGCCTCCCTAGGGAGGTGTTCCAGGCACGTCCAGCTGGGAGGAGACCCCGGGGAAGACCCAGGACTCGGTGGAGAGATTATATCTCCTCACTGGCCTGGGAACGCCTCAGGAGCTGGAGGATGTGGCCCGGAGAAGGGAAGATTGGGGTTCCTTACTGGAGCTGCTGGATGGATGGATGTCTTTTATTACATTTAACCTGTTGTGAAAACATTTCTTGATATGAAAAAAAAAAGATAAATATCGCTGTGACACTAATCTCACATCGGGATTTTAACCTTAAAATGTCTCAGAAAACCTAGTGTGATATATATGTCACTATAAGAAATATGATTATGATATGCTGAGTTAATTTAGCTGATTCAAAGATATTTAGTTAATATATTTGATATTGTTCAATTCAAAGAATATTAAAACTAATTACAAACTAAAAAATCAACTTAATTAATTAAATGATTAATAACATATATACAAAAAAACATTTCCGCCTATCAGTAAATAAAATAAACAGACAAACAATATTTTCTACACTTTCTACAGTCAAATTTCAATGTCATTTTTTTTGTTTCTGTAGTATGCATAAGAAGAAGCAATACAGTGTTCAGGATGCACAAGCAGTCATTCTGGGAGATGATAGTGAGTTTGAAGGATGTGAAGGTAGCTCAGATGAGGACCCTGAAGACTGATTACATTCCCAGCAAGAGAGACTGAGAATGATGAGTCAATTGAGTCAGGTGATTCAGGTGATGTAGATGAAGTACTTCAACCAAAGATGAACCATGTCCAGCAAAAAGTTAGTTTTTGCAGGAATTTGGTCAAAAAACAAAGTATTGGACATGTTACTATAGATATGTGTTAGATATATAAGATAGATGATAAGGGGCCACCAAAGTTATTTCAAATTATCCTGAGGAGAAGCTTGAATATATGTAAACAATTGCAATCCATCCAACAGTTAATGAGATAATTCCCTCAAAATCACTAATGTGAACTTGCTAGTGACAGGTCAAGTCAGGGGATCAACAGAGTCATCCACTGGGGATCATGAATGTCCATACCAAATTCCATCCAATAGTTGAGATATTTCAGTCTGGACCAAAGTGGTGAACCGACTGACAGACAGACAGGCAACAGTCAACTTCCAAGGCCTCATTTACTACCCGTTGCACACGCACAAAACAGGGCTTGAATTATGCATACTCCAATTCCTATGGCGTTGTTGGGATTTATAAAAGACAACCCTTACAGGATAATGTGGATACATGCACGGAATCTCATTTTAGTGACAGTGGAAACTGGTGACGCAAATGGTAAGGTCGTGAATTGCAGCCAAATTTTATAATGATCCTTGGCATACATTTCACATAATTTCTGTGGCAGAATTATTGATGGAATGTATGTGTAAATGTATGAATCATGGTTCAGGCATCTGTTGTACAACCCAGTCTGGATTCTGTTGTTTCCACCAGATAGCTAAGAGCCATACACACCTCTCTTTGTGACCTTGTTGGAGTATATTCAGCCTATTCGTGTTTTGGTCACGCAAAATGTTAATGTTAATTCTAATTTTATTCATCAACTTTATATCAAACTAGGCCTTTCCACAATATTCACATTGAATATCCTGATTCACTTTTCATTATCAACTACATTTAGTCATCAATTAGGCCTGCAACCCAATCGCCAAGTGTTTAGGGCGCATACCACATTGACACAAATGACCTGAGCATCAAGTCACTGATTTGATTCCCAGCTGGCTAGAACGTTTCCTGCATCGACATTTTCTGCCGCCACTGTAACTATCAAATAAAGGCTTAAAATATTGGAATAAAATAAATAAATCTGTGCGCATTTCACCAAGTGAAATTTTAATTAGTTTTCACATAGGTTTAGTGTCAAATCACTTCAGTCAACACATGGCAATGCTGCAAGAGGCAAAAGGCACACATTGGAGACATTGCAGTGGCTGTGACACATTGTGCGCCTCCTACACCCACCTCACCAAACACTTCTTTACCACCTGCACTCATATAACATCTATGAAAATGAAACAAACACTTGCATCCTGCTCCAGATTGTTGTTGCCCACATAGTTCACACACACTGCACACACATACTTCTTGGCATCCACCGCTATATGTCTGACCACTTTGTTTAATTTTACGAATTGTCCTATTTGATGAACTGATCACATTAAAAGCTGCTACAGCTATAAACCTCTTTCTTTATGAGGGTTTTGAATTCATGGTTAATTGTGGGAGGGTTGTGGGCGGAATATGAGCTATGTGCGCACATTTTTAAATGGATTGTGATTTATAAAGTGAATATATATGGCAAATATCACTTATGCCATTTTCCAAATGTAATTTCTGTCTAGCACACACTACGACCTGAGAAGTTATTACAATTTAATCAACCCTTGTCTGTAAATATCATCATATATCTCAGCTTGTGTGTTCGATGTAGACATAGACACACTTTGACGGGTAATCTTAAAGGTTTAATGGGTAAGATATGCCAGAATTTAAACTTAAAACATTCAAACAATGAACATAATCAACAGAATGTGAAGAAGTAACAGTGTTGACGTTTTGTCAAAGTCTATGTGTTGTGTTGCAAAGATATCTACTGAAATTAGCATGCTAACTGACCTCGTCATGTACTTGATCCTCGAGAGGCGATAGTGAGTCACTGCAGCAGCAGTCTACCCTCAGACCAGAGGGAAAAAACAAGAAAACGGCTTGCACCCTCGCCTCACCATCGGCGGGAAGCTGGTTTTCCAGTAGTAGAGTGTGTTGTTGGGAGACAGACAGATTTTCCATTAGCAGTCAGCAGATAGCTTGACTTTACCCAACTCTCCGCCAGATCATCAAACTTTCTGCTGCTGCCCTCCCGGGAAGCAATACTATGCTGGCACAGAGGATGAAACAAAAACACGGTGATTGATGAATTTAGATTCTATTGATGCAGTAGTAGATGTGAAATACTGCCCCTTATTTATTTTGGAGCAGGTGGCTCGGAATTACACATTGAAACTTTACAGTAAAATTACAGTCCTTCTCAAATACATTGTTTGTTCTTTTTAGAATACTACCATATAAAATAGAAATAAGACATCATTTAATTTTGAGAAGATAAAGTATATAACCCTCCCACATAAGGAAAATATTAATCTCAGTTTGACTATATTCTTCAGGTGAAGAAAGCACAATTTAATTTAGTAAAAGTTAAATGTAATATGAAAGAAAAAATCACACCAATATTTATTGCTAGTTGAACACATCCACCGCTAAAATGATAAACCAAATTATCAAGCTGTGTTTAAAGTCATAGTCATTCCCTCCCTTCTCCTTTCAGTGTCTACCTTCTTACTATTTCGGTCAGTGGTGAGTGGGTGGCAGGAGTCAATCCCTGCACGCCCTGCTGCGCTGGTATTTCAGATTTCAGGTTTTGCGGCAATCTGTAAAATGTCAGAGGATTAATATAGAAGGTAGATGCATGCCATGCGATGCATCCTAATCACTGGCCAAGCCTACTGGCAAGAGTACTTAAGTTTCTGAAGCTCCCTGCCATATTAAGGAGTCACAGATGGAATAATTTCATTTGCAAAGCCTTCTCCAAGTTTGGAACCTTGTTCATTGCAGAGTGGGGGATGTGTTATGTGGGGCCAATTTATTTCCACACTGTTAAATTAATATGGACTTTAAAGGGACACCAAGGTGAATAATTATTCTATAAAGAAGCAAGATGGCCAGTACTATTAATTAAAATAAGTACCCTAAATTTTAGGGTAGTGAACAGTAGAGTTTTATAAATATTTACCCAGCTGTTTTGTCCTCTTTTCCATTGGTTTTATCACAGTTTGTCTCTTTGTCCGTCCTCTCCGGCCACATTCCCAATTAACCATCACCTTACATCCCACCTGCTCACCTCTTTCCACTTCACTCATCTGGTTCAAATGTAGGGCATGTTGGTGCTGTTGTTTGTTAAAGTGCCTGTCTAGTAAACAGGACATCCTAGGATCAGAAAGTGGCAGAAACGAGAAAAATTATCCAAGCCATCGCCTCATCCTGACAGCTGCCAGGAGGCTGAGCATAAAGCTGTCAGCAGCCCCGGGAAATGGCGTAGTTTCAGTTAGCAGTTAGCTGGAGTTCACAACTGCAGACTCCCTGTTACTGCCGTTACACAGGTCCAGCAGCCCGCTGTGACTGCCGGCGCTGGGGCTTGTTCCGGCTGAGCTCAAGTCTCTCCGGCCGCTAACTGGGGCGCTGATGGATGGAGGTGGCTGCCGAGTGCCAGCTAAGCCGACCTCATTCCTCCCCTAGGGGCTGCTCTCCTGGCTGCTCCACCACCGGAAAGATGAGACGAATATGCGGATTGTTTCCTTGTTTCTGCAACTTTAGATTTAGTCCAATAAACAAACTAACATAACGTTACACGGACTACATCCCTAGTTAACAGTAGTGCCCCAGTAAACACAGATGGATCAGCCTTATACGTAATAAATATAAGAAAGCAATGTTTCAACAATTTGGTTGAATTTTGCGTATTCTTGCCTACTGACTGACAGGCATTACACAGGAGTAAATGCATTACAAAATATATAGAATAAGTTAGAATACGATTAATATGTCAAACTACCACAACTAAAATATAAACAATAAAGACTGCATGGATTCAGTTTAGAGGTGAAATACTGACCCCTATTTCTTTGGAATAGGTGGCTCAGAATTACACATTGAAACTTTTAACTATTTGTAACATCATGGATATCAATGCAGCTTTAATATAAGAGAAGGAGAGAAAAATAACAGAGATTTTAGCTTTGAAAGGCGCTTTATAAATACAATTTATTATTATTATTATTATTATTATTATTAATTATGAAAAAAGCATAACATTTGTAAAAATAAAACCAAGGTTATCACAAGTCTCAAGGTCCAGCAGTTCATTGGCTACACGATACGCGAGTCAAAGGGAGACTGGGCTGCTGGTATCTCCCTCTGTAAACATAAGAACAGGGCTGACACTTCCTTATCAAGTTGAAACTCATTGGCTATTGAAGGTTGTCGATAAGGCATAGAAGCTCCGATTGGCTCAAATGAGGTGTCAATCGGAAGGTCAGACTTCGGCATCCCGTTAGTGTTTACCGAGTATCAAAATAAAAAAAAATAAACACATCGATCAGCTGATTTCAAAAGATTGCAACAGTTGTTCATGGGCTTTTATCAATGTGACGATGTTCAAGATGGATATATTTTTTTACTGGAAACGATCTTTGGACCTCCACAATGACACAGATTTTTTTTTTGTATTGTTATTTTTCATTACAGGACAATGATGAGACTTCATAGGTGAGTTGGCTCAACGTTATAGGTTTGATTGTGAGTTTGCTTGCCTGTGTGAGATGCCTACTGTACTTGCTGTTGTGATTTTGATCTAAAAACTGTTTTTCTCACTAAATAGACGAGACTCTAAGCTTTCAAACGACATGTGGCATTGCGTAACAACACATCATGGCTGACTGTAGGGAACACAGGGCAAGATACAGCCTCTCTGAAAATTGATGGGTCATTCCAGAATTGGAGGACATTTCATGTCCCACATATAAAAAATCTAATAATCCATGCCCAAAAAGCTAAACCATGCATTTGTTGTGTTAAATATACTTTATGAAGTTGCAGGAAAAGTTATTTCAAAATATTATTTAAAATATCAAATAGCTCTCAAACACCCCTAAAATACAATTTTTCTCTTGTCTCAGCTTCTTGGTGACCAACTTGCATGTCAAATATAACATTTAATATAGGGTATTTATTTACTTTTTTTGGTATTATTCTATTGATATATGTCTCTTGTAATGTTAAAATCAATTTTTTAAATCATAAACATATTTTAAATAACAGTAATTTTACACTGAATGTGTGTCCCACAATATGTGCGCTACCCTGTTACCGAAACCTTTTTAGCTTGGCAGAGGAAGTGAAAAAACTGTTAGTCACATGACACAGAGGAAATGGCATCAGCAAGTCATGTGCTACTACCATGGGTAGACCAAAGGTAAGTCCTCTCTTTTATTTTTTAATACATTTCCAATCTTTTCACTCTTGATGGAGTGTGGCACTCACACAAACGCATCCTTGTTACTCACATTATGAGACTAAAACAAATTAATTTCAAACATATCTTTCTTTAGTTAGATATCTAAGTGTGTCCATTCCTTGACAGTAGCATTACATTGTGCAGCTAGCATTAATTCCTGAGGTAAAAGCTAAAATTAGCATTGATTTGCAACCCTGTTACTTGGAACCCTGTTACTATAATTAGAGTAACAGGGTTGACATTCAGTAACAGGGTTGCATTTCCTTCAGTTTACTCTATTATTTGTAGTAAAATGTCATGTGTTTGTATAATTTAGCAGAATAATATGTTTTAAATGTACTTCTGTATTTTCCATCTATCCATCGTCTACCGCTTATCCGGGTTCGGGTTACTGGCCACATCCTCCAGCTCCGACTGGGGGATTCCGAGACGTTCCCAGGCCAGTGAAGAGATATAATCTCTCCACTGAGTCCTGGGTCTTGCCCTGGGTCTTGCCCGGGGTCTCCTCCCAGCTGGACGTGCCTGGAACACCTTCCTAGGGAGGCGCCCAGGTGGCATCCTTACTAGATGACCGAACCACCTTAACTGGCTCCTTTCAACGCAAAGGAGCACTACTCCGAGTCTCTCACGGATGGCTGAGCTTCTCACCCTATCTATAAGGGAGACGACAGGCACCCGACTGAGAAAACCCTTTTTGGCCACTTGTACCCGCAATCTCGTTCTTTCGGTCATGACCCAGCCTTCATGACCATAGGTGAGGGTAGGAATGAAAATTGCCCGTTATATCGAGAGCTTTGCCTTCTGGCTCAGCTCTATTTTCACGACAATGGTGTGATAAAGCGACTGCAGTACCGCCCCCGCTGCTCCGATTCTCCGGCCGATCTCTCGCTCCATTGTCCCCTCACTCGCGAACAAGACCCCGAGGTACTTAAATGTTCTGCTTAATGAGTATGTGTCACAGGGTTGCACAAAACATGGCACACAACAAATAAGACGTCAAATAAAAAGTATACATTTGATGCCTTTGCTGGCCAAATCACTTTTTTTGATTGTTTATTATCTGTTTTTCCTAAATACATAACAAAAAATAATAAAATAAAAGGTTAATTTTTAAGTGTTGATGTCTAAATTGTCCTCCAATTCTAGAATGACCCAGATGAAAATGGGTGTACGGCCCGCCGTCCACAATGGTGGCACTTGGTCTTCAACTCACAACCTTCTGTTCTGTTTGGAAGGCATACCACTAGACCACTAGGCCATCTCCACCCTTGTGGCACTTGTGGCAACGAGCACGAGTAAACGGCAACCATACTTTCAAATGTTTTATTCTCTCTGCCATCCTCGCTTGTCTCTGTGTGTGTGTGTATCTGTATGTGTGTGTCTTAGTGTGTGAGCAGAGCTGGCCCACCTGTCCCGCACTCTGCGCAGACAGGCAGTCTCCGAGACGAGAGACAGTAAGATCTCTCGTCTTCTCAATTGGGAATAGCAAAAATACATCATAGACTAATAATATTATTACACATCATCAAAGGAATTGATGAGATAAAAGGAAGAATAATATGACATTTATGTAGCCAAAATATATTTTCTTAATTTCACCAACACCGATAGCTGAACCTGTAATGTCGGACGTTATCAATAATTCAGAATTTCAGTCCCGGGGATCCTTTAATACCCAGCTCTAGTGGAAATGAAAGTATAACAATGTATTTATTAATTTAATTTACCTCGTCAAACTGTTGGTTCAAACTACGATGACCCCGCAGACAGCCAATCAAAGTTTAGGATAATGGGGTGGCACCTGGGGTGCTCAACCTAGGCCCTTCTCTTGGCACGTCCAGGGAGGACAAGTCATCCTCAATTTTTTAAATCTGATTTTACTTTCAGCTTGATGTAGACACAACAAAGCTTATTGAAAAATAAAGAATGCTTGTCAGCTTTCTTTTGCCCTGTGGTTTGTCTCTCATGCTACTTACAGGCTGTCCTACCTTTTTGGTGAAGATTAAAGGGTATGTAGCCTGAGAGGAAGAGCTGCAGACACTTCTCAGGGCTAATATCCTCTTAAAACACACTAGAATTGAACATTGGTCTAGGATAGTAAAGAAAGTAAAGCACAGAGGTCTTTATATTAAAGATGCAAACAACATTATTTATCAGAAGGTATCAGGTAAATCATTTATATTGCATTTCAAATTCAAATCAAATCAAATCAAATTTATTTGTATAGCCCAATATCACAAATTATACATTTGTCTCAGTGTGCTTAACAAACTTGACAGGTTACGACACCCTCTGTCCTTAGACCCTCGCATCGCACAAGGAAAAACTTCCTAAAAGAAACCCCAAAATTAATATTTACATAAATGCATACAGATAGAGAGGGAGAAGAAGAGAGGGGAGGGAGGGGATTAGAGAGGAAGAGAAGGAAGAGAGCAGGTAGGTGTCCCCCGGCAGTCTAAGCCTATAGCAGCATAACTAGGGGCTGATCCAGGGCAAACCTGAGCCAGCTCTAACTATAAGCTTTATCAAAAAGGAAAGTCTTTAGCCTACTCTTAAATGTGGAGAGGGTGTCTGCCTCCCAAACACAAACTGGAAGCTGGTTCCACTGGAGAGGAGCTTGATAGCTGAAGGCTCTGGCTCCCATTGTACTCTTAGAGACTCTAGGAACTACAAGTAACCTTGCAGTCTGGGAGCGTAATGCTCTAGTTGGTTTATAAGTTACTATGAGATCTTTAAGATATGCTGGAGCCTGACCATTAATTGATTTGTAAGTCAGGAGAAGGATTTTGAATTCTATTCTGTATTTTACCGGGAGCCAGTGCAGAGCAGCTAATACAGGAGTAATATGATCCCGTTTCCTTGTTCTTGTCAATACACGTGCCGCTGCATTTTGGATCAACTGAAGAGTCTTAAGCGACTTTTTGGGACAACCTGATAACAATGAGTTGCAGTAATCCAGCCTTGAAGTAACAAATGCATGGACTAGTTTTTCTGCATCATTTTGAGACAGGATGTGTCTTATTTTTGCAATGTTACGTAGATGAAAGAAGGCAGTCCTTGAGATTTGTTTTATGTGGGAGTTAAACGACAGATCTTGATCAAAGATGACGCCAAGATTCCTTACAGTGGTGCTGGAGGCCAAGTTAATGCCATCCAGAGCTTCTATGTCATTAGAAAATGTGTTTTGGAGGCGTTTAGGGCCAAGTATAATAACTTCAGTTTTGTCTGTGTTTAACATCAACAAGTTGCTAGACATCCAAGTTTTTATGTCCTTAAGGCATGCTTGAAGTTTAGCCAATTGATTGGTTTCATCTGGTTTAATTGATAGATATAATTGGGTATCATCCGCATAACAATGCAAGTTTATAGAGTGGTTCCTTATAATATTGCCCAAAGGAAGCATATATAAGGTGAATAGAATATGTATACACCTACAATAATTGCTTTATCTGTTTTAAGGACTAAATTTGATAAAAATTTTGAGAATTCAGATAGAAATTCAGAATACGGACAGGAGGGCGGTACACAGTAACAAATAAAACTGGCTTTATTGTTTTCCATGTTGGGTTTGAGAGCGTAAGAACAAGGCTTTCAAAAGAGTTATAGTTTAGTTTAGGTTTAGGATTGATCAAGAGGTTTGAGTCAAATATGGCCGCAACTCCACCTCCTCGGCATTTCTTCTCCCCCTATCTTTATCTCACCATCATTGTTGTGGAAAGGGGTTTAACCAAGCAATATGTACTTAGCTCACTTCACTGTTCAATTGATTTTGACATGGTAATATTACTCGTATGTTAGAGGTAGTGTGAAGTAAATAACTCCTGAATGTATTAATCCACACTTGATAACTATCACATGTATTTGTTTACCTCAATCAATGAGTATTATGCACTAAATGTATAATGAGCACTGTAATAAATATGAATGTAGACACACTATAGGTACACTCCTCCTTCTGAGGGTGACTGAAGGATATGCAAGCTCAGCACACTCGAGCACCAACAACCCTAACCAATGGGAAGAGACAACACCCTAGAGAGTTGAATTAGTTAAAATGCTTACAAGTGTATCGTCACATTTCAGTGACTCCGAAAGACAGTAACTATTTTCAATATGGTCTGTGGCTTAGTGAAGCTGGACTGTCCGCAGCTGTGTGTATTATCAAATACAGTCATTATCACTTTAATAAATATTATACGAACATTAAGAAGTTTGCTGGATTGATTCGCCGCAGTTACTCCGTCCTCCAATTTGAGCACTAACAGTAGCTATAGTTAAGCAGCAGTACCATACGTTACATTACTTGCAGAGGGCAGATAGAGTTGAGCAGACACATACAGTACATACAAAGGTAATGCATGATGAGAGTTTTAAAAGATGACACTGAGATTGCTGGCCTGATATACAGCCAAAGGCTATACCAGCCTTCCAGCTTTGGAGCCCTGACAGGAAATGCGCTACAGTCAGGCCCTGAGGACATCCAAGAACAACTGGTTGGCAGACCTCAGGCTAAAAAGCGACATATGGAGAAGAAAGGTCAACAGTGTGGACGAGAGCAAAACCTGCCTGTGACCAGTTGGGCAAATAAAGAGTTATAGTAATGTACCTGACTGGAAGCAGTGCATGAATAAGGAAATAAATGATCAAAACATAGCAATGCTTCTAAGTTGTGAGTGTTAATGTTACTGAAATGTTGTTTAATTGTGTACAATATTTTAAATTCAACAGGGAAAGAACACAAGGTCAACAATTAAACACAGACAAATAGTGTGGTTGTATAACAAATGGATTTAGGTGAAGTTGCCCTTTAGACTTGAAGGCTAAAAGGGGAAATAAGGAAACAATAGCATTAAACAGTGTCCATTTCCTAAGAGTCAATTTCATAAAGTATTTTTAACCCTAACCCTTGAGGGGTTTCTCTAAAGCTGTTTTCTTTATTTTCTGCCATACATTTCTCCCAAAAAGGTTTAATTTTGGGTAATACTGTATATGTGGGCTCAATTCACACTCGCAACAGAAAGACTACTTGGGCCCAAGTTCATTTGGATGATGACTTCACAAACAAGTTTAGAGAACACACACTGTTGTCAAAACAAGAGCAAACCTTGTATTAGGTTTTGAGCACATTAGCTATAAAATGTATTGCTTTTCATACCGGGCAGCAAGTCAACTGAGCAGGATAAAAGAAATAACTTACATTTACTGAAATATCCACTTTGTTAAGTCATTGGTTTAATTGAGTTTGTGAAAATTAAAATCAAGCTGTTTACACGCGAGACAAAATACAAAATATGAAAATAGTTCAAAAGAATATGTGACACAACACAATACAACAGAAAAGTTTTGTTCTGTACCAACAAGGGAGAAAGACAAAAAGGACAAGACAAAAAGGGAAAGTGTGGACGTCAGTAACCCACCTTCATTATTAATCTGGTTTGCAATGTGGGTTCAGTAAGTATGAATTGGCCTTCACACACTGATTACCATACATGCATGGTACTCACACTTCTATCTAGAGCAACTGGGGATTGCGTACCCGACGTGTGCTTCATAAGATATGCAGACGTTACGTTACGTTAGACATACGTGAATACGGAATACGTAGTTGAATATTTACTTACGTAAATACAGTACGTGAATACTTACCTATGTAAATACAGTACGTGAATACTTACCTACGTAAATATATTACGTAAATACCTACGTGAATACCTACGTGAATACCTACGTGACTACGTTAGAGGTACGTTAGATATAGGTTACGTCGGCTGACGGTGAATCCTACAGCCAACTTATTGATAACGAGTGGATACCCTATTCCTACACTATGTTAAGACTATGCCTGACGACGGAGTAACTTATTAAACATGTTTCTACAGTACAGCTAGCGTTCATCATTCTAGCCGTTCTCCAGCATCAGCATGATGTGAACCAAATGGCATTTTCCAGCTCCGTTGGCCAGACACTCTGATACGTTTTGTATAAGTAAGTGATACGCTATCAATATGTTTCACATACGTATAATAATTAGTTATGTATACGTTATGTATACGTCAGCTACAACACCACTGTGGAAAAGTTGGACGTATTTGGACTGGATTTTGAAATTTTTAGCTAATTTTCATATACGCCGCCATACGCCATACGGAACAGTGTGACAGGGCCGTATGTCTGCCGTGCTCGGCGTGTCGTCTGCGTCCTTCAAACGATCACAACTTACCCTTAATTTATCAACCTATTGCCGATATTTCGTATACGCCGGCATACGTTTCTGTTATACGAATATGTGTGACAGGGTCTTTAGTATATTAAGAAATACACAACTTTCTTCTTGTTCTTTTCTGACACTGAAACAGCACGGCACTATATTACAGTCTCCTGGTATCTGTAAATCACTCCCCTGCCTCAAAAGATCTACTCTTGTCAGTCCTCTTTGGTTGCAATCAAATGCCATTCTAATCAAGGCTGAACAATGATAAAAAAAAACAAAAAAAAAATTATTACACTGATACAAAGAAATTACTTCAAAATACAAGCTTAAACAGGTCACTTAACTACCACACGATCACAAAGGTATGATGGGTTTTTGCCCTTAACAAAACACACAGGCTGTCTGACCCACAGTGAGACTGACTGTGGTGACTCGGTGCTTGTGGGGGAGTGTTGGTAATAATTGCATCCATCTATCAAACCCCAGGTCCGTGTCTCCATCTCAAATGACAACATCCTATGGCGCAGCTGCTGACTAGGGCATTGTCAGCAGTGTTATCATGCTGTATTCTTGGACCACTGTGTTGGAAATTGGCAACGGGAAAGGCCCGGAAAGAAAGAGGCCACCAGCAGAGGTCTAGAGTTTGACCCAATGCTGCCACAAAGCCAGAGACTGCAAGATAGCAGCCATAAGGTTAAAGATAAGGAAATGTACACTGAAGGTTGGAGGCAGTCGGAAAACAAGACACACAAGTAGCATAGGGTATGACACATTTTAAAATGGTGTTACAAAATACATGAAAAAACATAAGCCTAGAGCAGATTTCATATATTCAGGTCATGAAATGCTTTAACTGTCCAGAAGCAAATACGTTGGAAAATATAACGTCCTGTATCTTGGCAAAGATGCAAAACATACTGTAGCCACTGGTATTTTTCCTGATGGTGCATATTTAAATCTATCAGGATTAACCTGGCAGGGGGACAGGAGCACGGATGAGTTTATTGGGCTTCTATTAACCCCAGTTCCTTTATCCTGTTCCACTGACTGGGTTCAGATTTGTTGTGTGGTTGTTTTATTAATGTGAATTTAGGAAACACCATGAGAACAAAACTGCAAGAATCACTGTCATAAAAGTAGATTTTGACACTGGGACAGAGCCTCTGGTAATAAAGCAAGGCATTGGTTTCAATGGAGCACATTTCTCAAACTAATTTTCAATTAAAATAGCACAAATCAATTGCCAAGCTGCAAGGGTATGCATATACCACAACTCAGTGACAGAGTATTTTGGAAATCCTATATGTACGTTCATGAATTCTAAAAAAATGGTTCTTAAATGATTTATAGATTTATTTTTTATAATCACCACTGTCTACTGTCTGTGTCATCATAGTATTTTGAAAAAACTAGGGTCCAGATTTACATCAATGTTGATGAAAACCTATCTGGGACCACAAATGTTCTCTTTAGTCTGTTTTAGGCCAAATGTCAACATTTAATTTCATGAATTGAGCATGTGTGTTGGCAACTCACATTGTAGGATACGCCCCCTACTGCGAGTGGGACCCAGATTCCCCTCAAACAGAACCCGCCTGTTTGCTATCCTGGCTCCAAAATGGTGGAATGACCTCCCCATTGATATCAGGACAGTAGATAGTCTTCACACCTTCCGTCGCAGACTGAAAACTCATCTGTTTGGACTGCATCTCGGCGAATGCGAATGAGAAAAAAAAACTGTTCTTTGTATGTTGCACTTATATTGGTTTGGCTCATTTGTAGCTATTGTTCTGCACTTTGAAGATTGTACCTATTTGAAGCTAATGTATTTGCAAGATTCTTGCTGTTCAGAGTTGGGTATCCTCACGATTGTTTGTACTTTTTGTAATTCGCTATGAAACAAAAGCGTCAGCTAAATGAACTGTAATGTAATGTAATGTAATGCAATGGCGATTGAGCCATGGGACTTAATTAACAAGGATCCTTCAGTTGTCAAAACCGGATCACCTTCACAGAAAGGTGTGAAACTGCTTTGAACAGGACTTCTAGTCATAATCAATGATCAGCCAACCTCCATCATTACCACTGCTGAGGTGCCCCAGCCCCTGCTTGTAATAGACATATACAAGGTGTGACTGTGACTGAGGGACAACAAAGCTTTAATTGTAGTGTGTATTGTCTCTCTAAATGATCCCTTTGGACACATCAGAAAGGTCATTGTGCTTCAGGTTCTGCCATTAAAAAAAAAAAAGCAGTATCAGCCCTTTACTGGCCCGTGAACATGTTTCTTGTGATGATTTTGAGCTTCATAGCAAAACAGTTTTTCGTCAACCATCCAGCAACCTGTGTAGATCACATTTCAAAGCAGTTATAGCAGTGTCAACAGTGCACTGGTCTATGTGACAGAGGCAGGGGGGAGGGTCCTTTCTACATCCCCACTGAGAATATAAGACCGATGACAAACCGTCATGCTTTCTTTCTCTTACTCATAAACTTGTATAAAACTAAGCATGCAGCAGGAAATATATTGACTTTCCCCATGTCCTCGGTGCTTCATTAAACAGTTATAGTATTTATGAGTGAGGGAGTGCAATGCATTATTTCATATGAGCTATCGTTTCTTGTCTGAGACTGATTATTACAAATGACCATGTTAAGACTAATTATGGGCATATATAATTCATAAGCACAGCTCACAATATAACAAATATTACATTCATATTTCAACTGAATGTTCTTGTCTGTAATCTGTATTGCTGAAATATGATTTGCTTGCAGTTTATCTAATAAGGTAGGGTCTAAATATATTCATACAGTGAAGCTGTAACATATTCATGTTGGCACTTAAATATTTAAAAAGCTTAAGCATATTCAGTATATTTAATCACAGAGAAGTGAATATCATTAACTTTGTATGTGTATGTGTGTCGTGTGTGTGTGTGTGCAAACAACCATAGCAGCTTCAGCATCCTAAACTATATTATTCTTCTCTTCCTGTGTGATTAATAGGGGAAAAAAGCCATATCTTAAAATTATTATTAAATTTAGAGCCTTCCTCTTTGGAAATGCTTTACAATAAGTGTCACTATAACAGTGACAATGGGTTTTAAATTAAAAGAGCATATTGTAGCCACTGGTATTTTACGTCTCAAGTGCACTTTAAGACTAATTGAGACATGAACAAATCATTTCCAATTCAGATTATTGCTGGATTGGAATTTTAGTAATGAAATTGGACGGATGAATTAAGAATTAAGAACCTCTCTGGGAACCATCACCTTATTGTGGTGGAGAGGTTTGTGTGTCCCTATGAACCTGAGAGCTGTGTTTTCTGGAGCCTAGTGCTCCTGGTAGGGTCTCCCAAGACAAATTGGTCTCAGGTGAGGCGGCCAGACTAAGAATGGTTCAAAAACGACTTCATGAAAAAAAGGGAAAGGAAAGGAGAGACCCTGCCCGGAGGAAGTCCGGGGCCCCCGTCTGGAGCCAGGCCCAGATGGAGGGCCCGACAGCGAGCGCCTGGTGGCCGGGTTTGCCACAAAGCCGGGTCAGGCACAGCCTGAAGAAGCTACGTGGTGCCTCCCATCCATCCATCCTGTAGGCCCACCACTCATGGGAAAAACCGCTGGGGTCGGGTGCGCTGTCACACAGCTGGCAGTGATGGTCAGGGACCTCGACGGACCAGACCTGGGCAGCAGAGGCTGGCTCTGGGGACGTAGAACGTCAACTCTCTGTGGGGGAAGGAGCCGGAACTAGTGCGGGAGGTGGAGCGCTACCAGTTGGATCTGGTGGGACTTACCTCTACGCACAGTCTTGGCTCTGGAACCGTACTCCTGGATAGGGGTTGGACTCTATTCTTCTCCGGAGTTGGGGATACTCACTAGCCCCCGTTTGAGCGCCGCTACGTTGGAGTTTACCCCGGTGGACGAGAGGGTCGCCTTCCTACGCCTTCGGGTTATGGGGGGAAAACAGTTCGGAGTATTCGGCCTTCTTGGAGACCCTGCAGGGGGCTCCAGTAGGAGACACCGTAGTCTTGCTGGGAGTCTTCAACGCACACGTGTCCTCGTCCTGGTCGTGGAACAACGGACCAATTCTTCACTCTCGCAAGGATCCTGGAGGGGGCCGGGGAGTACGCCCATCCGGTCTACATGTGTTTTGTGGATCTGGAGAAGGGGTATGACCGGGTCCCCCGGGTGATACTGTGGGAGGTGCTGCGGGAGTATGGGGTGAGGGGGTCACTTCTGAGGGCCATCCAATTCCTGTTCGTCCAAAGCAAGAGTTGTGTCCGGATACTCGGCAGTAAGTCGGACTCGTTCCCAGTGAATGTTGGCCTCCGCCAGGTCTGCGCTTTATCACAAATCCTGTTCGTGATTTTCATGGATAAGATATCGAGGCGTAGTCGTGGAGGAGAGGGGTTGCAGTTCGGTAACCTGAGGATGTCATCCCTGCTCTTTGCAGATGATGTGGTCCTTATGGCATCATCGGTCTGTAACCTTCAACAGTCACTGGATCGGTTCGCAGCCGAGTGTGAAGCGGTTGGAATGAAGATCAGCACCTCAAAATCTGAGGCCATGGCTCTCAGCAAGAAACCGGTGGATTGCCTGCCCTATTGGTAGGGAATGAGCCTTTACCCCAAGTGAAGGAGTTCAAGTACCTCGGGGTCTAGTTCGCGAGTGAGGGGATCATGGAGCGAGAGATTAGCCTGAGAATCGGAGCAGCGATCCTATGGTCATGAGGGCTGGGTCATGACCGAAAGAACGAGATCACGGGTACAAGCGGCTGAAATGGGTTTTCTCAGACGGGTGGCTGGTGTCTCCCTTAGAGATAGGGTGAGAAGCTCAGCCATCCGTGAGAGACTCGGTCTCGGTGGAGAGATTATATCTCCTCACTGGCCTGGGAATGCCTCAGGATCGCCCCAGTCGGAGCTGGAGGATGTGGCCATCTACTAACCTGTACAAAGTAGAAGGAGGTTTTTTGAGCAGCGTTAAAAAAAAGTCCCATCTGATTAGAATACTATATTCAGGGGGCCCGCAACTGCAGGCTGTCCTTTGTTCAGCTCTCTGTCCACCCTGCTGCAGCAGCACCATCGTGGTGCTTAGTTTATGCTTTTCATTCATGTATCTATTGTCAATAGATGGGACGCGGGTCATTTACAAAGCTATTGTTATTATAATTATTATAATAATTGTTATTAGTATTTCAAAATGTGCGCAAGAATTCACAGATATAAAAAACGGCAAATTATGATGCATCATTTCAATGACCAGTTACGTATTAGTTCTGCTTTATTGTCATGTTATGTTTTTTTCTTATTTATTTGGGAAGGTGGTCCCCAGAATTTCTTTAACAATCAGAAGTGGGGCTTAAAGTGGTAACAGATAACTTTTCGACTTTTTTCGCTAGTATTTCCATGTAGCATAATTGTTGATCGCTTTCCGTTTTCAGAGCTACCAACAACACAGGACACACAAAACTGTGCAACAGATACGTTGATAACATATTTTCTGTCTGTTGATTTTCATATAAACAAAAAGGTCAATCTACTTGTTCATATATCTTTAGCAATATGGCCGCCGCCGCCGCAGCCTGGCTAAGGTTACCCTCCAAAGCAAGAAATAACCGTTAGAATCCAAAATAACTATAATCCCCGATCTTAGTAGTAGACAGGTTTTTGTATTTACTAATACAGTTTAGTAGAAAGAATGTTTTTATAGAGAGTTTCTGCAGCATTACTCTCTTTCCACTACCTGGGGATAGCTACTCAGCCATATTTATTGTTGCAGTTTAGCAAAATACTCAACTGGTATGTAATGCAGTGTATTTGCCTAGGGCTTTTATTAAACTTTAATACAGAATTGCAAAGTGGAAAAGAGGCTTATAGGAAATAAAACTGAACGCTGATGGTGTCGTTATTCTATATCCATTGCATTATGCAATCATCATTTACTTCATAGTGATAAGTCTGAGTAAAAATGTAGTCCATTGACACAAAAAATTACAAAAGGTTGAAAACCCTTGATTTATTCTTTTATTTCAATAAGCCTTCAAGCAACTTATCCCTGGTGTTGTGCCCATTATTATATCTGATGGTCAAGGCAGCCATAACAATAATGGGGGCTAAACCTAGTCCTTCAGTTTGAAGTTAGTCAGTTAGGTTCCCACATGAGGCAGTTTGCTGACCTGGCCTAGCTGAACGAGCTGGCGGGTGCCGGAGAGACCAGCACCACTTTAAAAAAAAAAAATTTGCCCTTAGGTGGCCCCTGACTTGCCTGGGTGTACCACTGAACATAAATACGTAAAGCTAGGTAGCAAAAAAGGTAGGTAGGGAACTGGTTCCAGAATAGGAGGTTAGACATGTCAAACCCTGTCCTGAATTTAGAATGTGGCAGCAGATGATGATCTCTATGAAGCTTTCTTTGTGTGTGTATGAGCTCTAGTTAATAACATTAGTAGATAAGTAGTTTAATAGCCATTGTAGTGTACAGTATTCTTATTTTTACTTGATTAAGCTGTTTTTGTAGCCTGCACATTGAGTGGTTGCTGAAAGTACATTGTTTTTTGGGACCGCTTCTTGGTGCTAGTTCGTATTTGATAGCTTCTTTGCTGTGGCTTTGTCATGCTTTTTACCCGGTTTGAATCTTATCAGCCAAGATTCAAATCGGGTAAAAAGCATGACAAAGCCACACAGCAAAGAAGCTATCACGGTTAACGGTTAACCACTGTTAACAGCCTCATAGACGTGGGTCAGAAGGAGCATGCTACACCAACTAGTAGGTTTTATCATTTTACCATAGTAAATAAGACAAGAGCAGAGTCAGAAGTCAGTTGTTTGCATCCTTGTGAAATCAGCAACATGTTGTTGTCTTTGTGTTCACAACATTAATTTCCACTTTACAAATGTAGTTATTTTAACCCAATCCGTGATGTTTTCCGAAACCTTACCAAGTAGTTTTGTTGCCTAAACCTGAAGAAGTTGTAGTTGTTGTGCCTTAACCTGAAAGTTGTTTTATTTCTGTTCTAAATGTTACGTTTTGTTTAGTTTTACAACGTGTTCCGTGTTGTTTTTTAAATTTTGACTTTCACTTTGTCGGTGCAGTTTTGTTTTTCTGACACATTAGAATGGTAGTGATTAAGACTGAATACAGCCATTTGACTGTGTTAACTTGTGGTCTACAGCTCCAACAGATGCTGTCTCAAGTGATATCACTTGAGGTCATTTATCAGTCTTCACCCTCTGAGACACAAAATGCTTAATAGAAGTTATGCAGTAATCTTCCCCAACACATGTAAACCCTCTTTGATATGTAAAATCTCAATATGTCAATAACAAAGAAGGTAGTGGCAAGCTACCTTCTTTGTTGTTGACTGAAGACACCAGCAGGGAAGAGAGAACAGAGCAGCCTTGACACCCATTCCTCTATTTCTATATATCAGCAACTTTAGTCCATATGACATGTAACTTAACAATAGTTATGTTAACTCCTCGGACAGGGTAACTTCTCCATGCCAAACTTTTCCAATCTTTGCAACTTACAATACATTTCAGCATCCACCCATACACACACATACAGAGTCAGAAGCTACCATACAACGTGCCACCTGTAGTGATACACATTCACACACACAACGTTGGACATGCCTGCAATTTGGGGTTCAGAAATCTTGCCATGGACAATTCGACATGTTGACCACAGGGGCCGGGGATCTGACCACCGACCCTCCGACTGGTGTAAAACTGTAGCTCTAATAAATAGGGAGCTGTCTGTTACATACTGCAATGACAGACAATTAGCCCGCTTCTCTCTGCCAGTGCTCCCACCTACAGACATGTCAGTGGGTGGCCTTCCAAAACGCACACTCCTCCAGGAATGTTGACATGATATAATCAGAGGTTTTCATGATATAAACACAGTTCAGCATGATTTACCTGATGGCTAGATAAGGTAAAAAACAAAACAAACAATCAAATAATCCCCCATCACTGATGGGGGGGAAAGCTGCATTTGTAATTGACGCGTGTGATGAGACTAATAAGCTCCCCTGTGAACGCATCAAAGAACAAGGGAGAGATAATGAGACTGTTTCTCTTTTTATATAACTCCTAATCAGTTTGCCTTTTTCGGTTTTTCCTTTTGTCCCATAACCTTCAGCCTCTCCTTCCACTCGACTGTTGACAGTCTATAGGTACTTCAAACACATGTAAATTGACGTATGTAAAAATTATCCTTAATTTTAATATCAGTTGTATACCTGCCTTTGATCTGGTCTCATTCCAGGTTGTTTTATCAGCAGTAATAAAATAAATGATATTGTTGCTGTTATTTTTCCTATGCACTGCCAATTAAATGTCCTATTTTTATTTATAGATTTCTCTCTGATGACATGTTGAACACTTATTCTACATTCATATTGTGAGAAACTTGGTTGATTAGTCTTGTAGCCGTGTAAGACTCTGGCTCATAACTTTCTTTCTGGTGGCTTGGCCTTTAAGCTTTCCCTTTTACAAAGCGTAATTAGTACACCGCCATCCCCAAAATTTGCCCCCATTATTACTGTAATTATGTCTTCAAACAAACTGGCATGGACCTTGTTGGGCAATTACACCACAGAGCAATGAAGGACTACATTGAGTTAGTTGAAGCAGACTACTCAACTTGGTATTCTGCAGTTGAAGCCTTAAAAGCGAACTCCACAATAGAGTTTGGAAGGAGTCAAAACAGAGCTGCACTTGCCTCTGAATTGGAAGATACAAGTCTCTTGAAGCTCTGACAGTATTTGTGACCACACCCAGCTGTAATGTAAATGGTAAATTAACTGCATTTATATAGCGCTTTTCCAGTTTTTGTGACAGAGTCATCAGGAGAGATTCACTCAGGCACCATTGGCCATGGCATCAAGAGCAATTTTGGGTTCAGTATCTTGCCCTTCGACATGTTGACCGCAGGGGGTGGGGATTGAACTGCCAACACCTCCGGTTGACGACCACTCTACCTCCTGAGCCGTCCACAATGTAGCGTGATATTATAGAGTTGGAGGAATTATTTATTTCCTGGGTAGTGTAACATCTGTGGCTTGCAGATGATGTAGAGGAGGTAGAGGTAGCTGTCGTCATCTAATCTAAAGGTTGGCGGTTCCATCCCTGGCCCCTGCAGTCTACATGTCCAAGCGTCCTTGGGCACTGAACCACAAATTGCGTGACGATCCTCATTCTGAGCAGGTGGCATCTATGGTATGGTAGCCTCTTTTTACCTGTGTGTGTGTGTAAAGCCTGGTTTGTGTTGTAAAGTGCTTTGTGCGTTAGCTAAGACTGGAAAAGCGCTAAATAAATGTGGTCCATTTACAGGTGTCCGTGTCTGTGGCGACTTTCATTCCAGCATGGTTTCAAACTGTGTTTTGCTAAATACCACAAGCCAATATGAAGTTGCTATTGAGAAGAGGCCAGCCAGTGTTGTAAATAAGAACTGTTACTAATTCTGAACACCTGTTATTGTATTTTATTGTCAGTTTTGTCAACACCATAATCCTTTGCTTCTGTCTGCCATCAGTGATGCATGTAGCATCATTTTGAGCTCAGTGTACTTTTTATCAAAAAGCACAGAATGGCACACACCTGAGTTAGTTTGAAAATGCAGTATCTGAAATTACCATTCCATACACACTGTATATTACCATCTTCAACCCATGGACCCCAGTGGAACAAACAATAATCTGTTCTGACAGGTAGCTTGACAAGGGGATTCTTACGTGAGCGAGGAGCAAGAAGAGAAGCCCTAACACATAGAAGCCATCTTTGATTATTTAAGTGCAGGTGTATTGATAACAGACTCAGGGAAGTAGCAAACTGTTTGACAGTTGCTATTCTAGAGCAGCAAAATACACTCCCTCAGCCCTGTTCTATCATCTATCATCTATAAACATGATGCAGTGTTGCTCAAATGTTCTTGCTTCAGTGTTTTCAAGAGTGATGCAAAGAAAGCGTTGCTTCTGTAGAATCAAATGGAGTTTTTGTCCCATAATACAAGGCTGTCTCCCACAGTTTTCTCAGACAGTGATGAATATGCAGCAGAGGAGTTTACAGTCACTCAAACTGTCTGGTGAAAAAATTACAAATTCATGCAATTTGGAATGCTTTACTGATAAAGTATTATCTTGGCCAATTATTTTTATTAGAATTGAGCAAATTACTTTTTCTCCAACTTCATTTGAAGGGATGACAGAAATGGTCATGTTCAAGAAGTCTTTCAGAAATGTTCTATACAAAATCCAGTCTTCTGGAGGATCTCCATGTTCTAGTGCTTCTTTCACATCAAGTGATGCCAGAAAATCTAAGCTATGTTCATCAGTTGTTTTCTTATCACTTCAGTGGACAATTTCAACACAAAATATAAACTATTCAGAATGCTGACCATACACATTACTCATTGTCCAATTAGTTGGTCTCTTCTAAAACACATTTTTGGTTTGAATAATCAGGGATATTTCTTCCAGTGTCCAAATAGTAGAGAGGTGTGCAAACCACAATTGCTTTGCAAAATCTTGTGTCCCCAGAGGGACCTGTGTAAAGACCGATAAATGACCTCAAGTAATGTCACTTGAGTCAACATCTGTTGGGGCTGTAGACTAAAAGTTAACTCATTTTGCATGTTATTAATTTAATTAAAGAGACATATTCAGTTTTAATCACTACTATTGTAATGAGTCACATCAGCCAAACTGCACCTACTACAGTGTAAAAGTTCAAATAAAAAAACAAAACACATAACACGTTGTGAAACTAAATCAAACGTAATCTTTTGAACAGAAACAAAACATCTTTTAGGTGAAGGCAAAAATAAATGGCAACTTATTTAGATTTTAGGCAACAAAACTACTTGGTAAAGTTTAGTAAAATCCTTTAAGCACAAAACCATCTACTGTGTTATTGGACTGTTTCCATTAGTTGGTGAGCTGATCCGTGTCAACTTGCCTGCCTTCATGATTTACTTAAAAAAAATAATAATAATAATAATAATACATTTAATTTAGATAGCACTTTTCTAGATACACAAAGTTCATACTTTTCCCAAACTCTGAAGGTGGGAGTTGCATTATCCGCAGCAATTCAGACTATCTCTAATTTCATGACTTGGGAGTAGTAAATTATATTGTCTGAGACAAAAATCCTGAGTTGCGTATTATTTTTGTTTTCCCTAAATGTATCTTTTAGGAGTTATTTTTAGCCTCAGGATAATTTGTGAATGTGACTAATGAATATCATTCATGTTCTTCAGCACATAAGGTTCCAAAATCCACTTAAACTAGTGTTTTTTTATTGGTCTGGCCAACTGCCTATTGGTACTATAGTCCTGCTAGTTCCCTCATTTGTGTGCCAACTGCCATGTGTGTACCTGATAGAATAAGTTTTACAAGAAACTCATAATATGCACAATATCACCATGTGGGTTCCCACAAATTCTGCTTATTGCATTGATTCCATTAGTCCCTGACAAATCGGCATATTCTTACAATCGATGTTATCTCCGCATTTGTTTAATGGTTTCATTTAGATTTTTGACCGAAATTCCTGGATATACTGTAGGTTTTTCTTGTCTAACACAATGTTCAATCTTTGACTTTCCTTGAATGTACTTTACAGGAAAACAGATTGGTCGTTTCTGTTAACATGTATGCATTAATTGTTATTTCAGGAAACTGTCACGACCTCGGACACAGGGAATGAAGACTCAAACGCACAACACCAGAAACAAATGTAAAGTGTAAAAAAAGAAATACATTAGATCAAAAAACATATAATCAAACTCAACGCACTCACAAGGAGGATATACAAACTTTTCAGAATAATTACTGTTCTTGACACAGCGGTTCATTTCACATGATATAACCAGACTAACTGGCTCAAGACAAGGGGAGACAGGACAATTTATACAAGAGGTGAGTGGGAACAGGTGGAGGCAGACGCTGACGATGGCGGGAAACCACACAAAGACAGGAAGTAAAGGGATCTGGATTGAGAAACAAGAGGTAGGTACAAAATAAAACATAAAGTGACAAGACAACATGAAAACCTCAACAAACTCGATGAGACATGACAGAAACAGAATTAAGTCATTTGAGAGTAAGAACACTTAGTTTAAGGAAATTATTTTGTAATCAGTGCACACAATTTACCAAACCATGACACCTGCCAGGCTCCATGAGAGGCCTAGAAAGTATATATTTTAACTTCTACCCTTATGGACCTTTTTTTTATCTCCGCAGCTAGAAATAAGAAGCAACATGTTTCAGAAAGACAACTACACAAATTATTATTATTGTTTAGTTTTTTTGTTAGCTTGAGATGTTTGGTTCACATCGGACCCAAACTTTTTTTACGAGTCTGTTGTAACTTACCGTTTTCTCAGTTTCAAAATGTTCCAATTCAGCATCCCAGCTGACCTTCAGCACAGCATGCTCACTGTTCTGTAGGTGGTCCGGAAACGTCTTGAAATGATTTATTAAGCAATCACTCACTGGTTTACAGTTGTCATTGTTTTAGGATGTGCTTTATCTGTAAGAAGAGATAACACAATAACAATTGTGTGCGTGTGATGGTAGGTTGAGAATCGTTATATGCTGTTTTAAATACACTTTTCTAGCATTAGACATTTAAACTTATTATAGCAGGTGTAACTAATAACGTTAACAATGCCTCTGTTCCCGTTTAAATGTCCCAGTAAACCATTCCAGTGAGTCAGCATGCACATTACCAGGGCCCTGAAATTAGCAGGGGGAACAAATGGAATGCAGCCACCATTAATAATATTAGTTACACCTGTGCTTTCTTTGCCAAGATATGTCAAAATGTCTGCTGCGTAAAAGCTATTCTCATCCTGCACAAGCACAAAAAAAATAAGTCAACTGAAGTCAATGTAATGAGAAGCAACATAATTTTCAGTGAGGAAAATACACTTTAAAATCAGAACTAAGGAAAGTACAATAGCAAATGAATCCGTTGGTTTAACAGCGCTGAGGACCCACCAACAATGAACTCAAACAAGCTGAGTGACTTTCAAACATTTTAGGATGTTCCTTTTGAGCTACTTAAAATGCTGAGCATCTCACAATAAAGATCCAATTAACAGAGTCTTTATTCAAAACCTGACATCCTCCATCAGCGTTTTCACACATCCTGCATCATGCTCTCAGAGGCTGTGTTGTAAGACCTGCCTCTTGTCTGCATAATGGGCGCATGTCTTCATTAAATGTTCACTAATCATGATCTATTACGAGGATAACATGGACTATTGAACAATGCTAGTCCAATCACCTTCAGGTACTGCAGCCACATATACACATATACAGGTGTGTGTGTGTCGCTTCACTTAACGCATGTGTGTGTGTGTCGCATCACTTAACGCAGGTGTGTGTGTCGTGTCATGTAACGCAGGTGTGTGTGTCACGTCATACAGGTGTGTGTCACATCATGCAGGTGTGTGTCACGTCATACAGGTGTGTCACGTCACGCAGGTGTGTGTGTGTGTCGCGTCACTTAACACAGGTGTGTGTGTGTGACACAGGTGTTTGTGTGTGACACAGGTGTGTGTGTGTGTGTGACACACAGGGGTATTTGTGACACACAGGTGTGTTTGTGTGACACAGCATTTTGCACTTTGGTGCTTTTATTCAGGTTTCCACTGGTCTGTCTACAGCATCACAAATCACACAGTATTATGCAAACAAGCCACTTTTTCTTAAATAAGCCATTAGAAATTATGTCTTCATCAGAATTAAGTACTGAGAGGATTTTCTTTCTTGAAGAGGATTTTTTTAATCATGACTTACACTCAAGCAGTTTGGGGCTTTAGAATCTTACTCAAAGGCATGTTATTGGTTGTAATAATGGAACGGCAAAAGCTGCATTTTAATTTTTCTAGCTTAAATGTTCCTTGTAACAAAAAAAACATGAACTGTCCTGTCCATCTGGGATGATTTATACATCTTAAATTAAATATAAAGAAGTGAATCTCTTTTTCCATGATGTGTTGACAGTTTCTATTGAGTTTTAGACTTTATTTTGGTTAGTTTTTGTGCTCTCAACATGCAATTCCATTAACAGCCTAAAGGCAGTAATTGCTTAATCAACATAATGTGCAACTGTTAGTTCAGTGTATGAAAGGAAAAATAATCCATATAAATTGGCTGAAAAAGAAAGATGGACATAACAAAAAGTGGGCCTAGTTATGTGTTTTCTTTGCTCTTCTGCTTAGCAGATGGACAGATCCATTTCTACATTAAAGATCTGCCTCCCTTTCCCCGTATTTTCTAGAATGCCTTCATGGATATTGCTTGCCATGCTTTTGAAATGTATTATTAAGAGATTCACCCTCTTCAAATATTGGCCCCCTCCATCTTCAATAGTGTGCATCAGTGTTAACATGTGCCACATTTCGAAGCCCTCACAGCTTGAGGTGGTTTGAGCATGTTGGCCGTTGCTTTATATTCTCATTTTTATTATGAAATAGGGAATGTTCACTGACAAAATCTTGTGTTTATTTTGGCATCAATGGATAAGCTTCAGAACAGTATTCCAGTGAACATGGTGTCAGCATCTTGGCTTTAAAAGGAATCTTGCAGAGATAGCATGCAGGCAACAAGCAGATAATCACTAGCTGCTATGAACAAGTAGATACTGTATGTGATACCAGCAGGAAAACAAATATGTTGGAAAGCAGGGGCCATCAGAATGATCCGTAGAACATACTGAACTCTCAGTAGCCTGTGTGCATTGAAATGTGCTTAGAAACTGAGTTTAAAGGCAAAAGATCCACACACTGTACTGATAGAATCCTCTGTAGTATTATCCTGGATACCTATCAAAATCAAGCTACTATATGGTTACTATTTTAAAGAAGGCCCATATTCTTTTGAATTCATTGTTTGTTCGTGTATGATGCTGTCGACTGTAGTCGCTGTACTTGTCGTCTCTTTCGTGTCATTTTTAAGTGTGGTTGTATGTTATGACTATACTGTAATCACCCTGGAATAGAATTCATTACGGGCTCTTGAGTGAACAATGGTTACTTCAGAGTCCAATTAACTAAAGCAAACACACTGCATCAGTTACCAAGACCACGCTGTCTGCGCTGGAGAGTTCACACTGTGAGAAATAATATCTACTCCACACGGACGATGCTAAAAAAGAGCAATGTCTGACAAGCACTCCATACGCCAGCACCAATCACATGGGCTGACTTCCCTTTGATGTTTGTGCTGCTCGTGTGCAAAGCCTTCCATGTAGGGAGAGAGAGGAGGGAGTGAGGGAGTTAAGGATGAGTTTATTTAGCAATCATTGCATTTACTCATAAACAGAAACAGTTTTTTATACTTCGGTACCTCTGTTGTGATTCTCGTACGGCTTTCCCCCGGAGTTCATTTGAAATAGATTTGCTTTTAGAATTGACTGTGCAGTCAGAGTAAACAAGACATTTACAAAGGTCATGCTACTGTACTGTTTCCTGTTATTGCTCTTTTGAGTTGCTGTATGCTCCATTTACCGCGTCTGTAGGAAGAGAGCATCTGCTTTTATGGCTCACTTAAGTGGCAACATGCTGGGGTCAGAGGTGACACATTTCCCCGAATCACTCTAATTACCATTAATCAATGCCTCTCACAGCCAATTTAAGCCTAATAGCTATTTTATTTAACTCTCTAGAGCTCAGTCAACATTGATTCAAGTGATTTGATATGCTGTACTAAGGTGTGCAAAGTGTCTTAGTACAACTACGCTTGGTGTAGCACCTATCAAGGACATTAACAGTGAGATGGAGTTGACTACGCCTGTTAAAGTGGTTTTAGATGGCAGGCCTGTCAGTTTGCAGCCCAGGATGACAAGCCTGTCCCTGTTGTGAACACTGGCTTCAGGGTTGGTTAGAACACCTTATGCTTCATTACACAAAGCCTAGCAGGTGTAACTTCTCTGGCGTGTGCCTACAAGAGATACAGTATAACGCTATCCATATTCTCCTCCAAAATACAACAATAACACTGCAGTCTGTGGACTCCAATGGTGACCCAGTTTAATCGGAATAGTGTTAAAATGTGATATTAAAAAAATGTAACTTCTCACACTACCCCTGCAGTATAATCCAAATGTAAACATTTTAATTAGCCATTCCTCACACTCCTCTCTGGGAACCATCACCTTATCGTGGTGGAGAGGTTTGTGTGTCCCTATGAACATGAGAGCTGTGTTGTCTGGAGCCTAGTGCTCCTGGTAGGGTCTCCCAAGGCAAATTGGTCTCAGGCGAGGGGCCAAACTAAGAATGGTTCAAATGACGACTTCATGAAAAAAAGGGAAAGGAAAGAAGAGACCCTGCCCGGAGTAAGCCCAGGGCCCCTGTCTGGAGCCAGGCCCAGAGGGAGGGCCCGACAGCAAGCGCCTGGTGGCCGGGTTTGCCACGGAGCCCGGTCGGGCACAGCCCGAAGAAGCTACCCTCCCATCCATCCATCCTGTGGGCCCACCACTCATGGAAAAAACCGCTGGGGTCGGGTGCGCTGTCACACGGGTGGCAGTGATGGTCAGGGACCTCGACGGACCAGACCCGGGCAGCAGAGGCTGGCTCTGGGGACGTGGAACGTCACCTCTCTGTGGGAGAAGGAGCCGGAACTAGTGTGGGAGGTGGATTGCTACCAGTTGGATCTGGTGGGGCTTACCTCCACGCACAGTCTTGGCTCTGGAACCGTACTCCTGGATAGGGGTTGGACTCTATTCTTCTCCGGAGTTGCCCAAGGTGTGAGGTGTCGGGCGTTTGTGGGAAACTTCAACGCACACGTGGGAAACGATGGAGACACCTGGAGAGGCGTGATTGGGAGGAAGGGCCTCCCTGATCTACACCCGAACGGTCGTTTGTTGTTGGACTTCTGTGCTAGTCATGGAATGGCCATAACAAACACCATGTTCGAAAATAAGGATGCTCATAAGTGCACGTGGTACCAGAGCACCCTAGGCCAAAGGTCAATGATCGATTTTGTAATCGTATCATCTGATCTGAGGCTGTATGTTTTGGACACTCGGGTGAAGAGAGGGGCGGAGCTGTCGACTGATCACCATCTGGTGGTGAGTTGGATCAAGGGGTGGGGGTAGACTCTGGACAGACCTGGTAAACCCAAACGGGTAGTGTGGGTAAACTGGGAAAATCTGGAGGAAGCCCTTGTCCTGGGGATCTTTAACTCGCACCTCCGGCGGAGCTTTTCAGACATCCCTGTGGAGGTTGGGGGCATTGAACCTGAGTGGGCGATGTTCAAAACCTCTATTGCTGAAGCTGCAGTGATGAGCTGTGGTCTCAAGGTCTTAGGTGCCTCAAGGAGTGGACCCCGGTGGTCAGGGAAGCCGTCCGACTGAAGAAGGAGTCCTTCCAGGTTATGTTATCCGGGAGGACTCCGGAAACAGTTGCAGGATATCGAAGGACTAGAAGGGCGGCAGCTTCTGCCATGTCAGAGGCAAAGCAGCGGGTGTGGGAGAAGTTCGGAGAAGCTATGGAGAAGGACTTTCGGTCGGCACCAAGGTGCTTCTGGAAAACCATCCGGCACCTCAGGAGGTGGAAGCGAGGAACCATCCAAGCTGTGTACAGCAAGGGTGGGACCCTGCTGACTTCGACTGAGAAGGTTATAGTTGCCGGTGGAAGGAGCACTTTGAGGAACTCCTGAATCCGACTAACACACCCTCTATGGTAGAGGTAGAGCTGGAAGCTGATGGAGGATCATCGTCAATTTCCCTGATGGAAGTCACTGTGGTAGTCAAACAACTCCACAGTGGCAAAGCCGCAGGGGTTGATGAGATCCGTTCAGAAATGCTGAAGGCTTTGGGTGTTGAGGGGCTGTCTTGGTTGACACGCCTCGTCAACATTGCGTGGAAGTCTGGGACAGTGCCTAGGGGTTGGCAGACCGGGGTGGTGGTTCCCCTATTTAAAAAGGGGGACCAGAGAGTATGTGCCAACTACAGGGGTATCACACTTCTCAGCCTCGCTGGTAAAGTCTACTCCAAGGTACCGGAAAGGAGGGTTCGGCCTTTAGTCAAACCTCTGATTGAAGAGGAACAATGCGGATTCCGTCCTGGTCGTGGAACAACGGACCAACTCTTTACTCTCGCAAGGATGCTGGAGGGGGCCTGGGAGTACGCCCATCCGGTCTACATGTGTTTTGTGGATCTGGAGAAGGCGTATGACCGGGTCCCCCGGGTGATACTGTGGGACATTCAATCCCTGTACGCCCAAAGCGAGAGTTGTGTCCGAACTCGTTTCCAGTGAATGTTGGCCTCCGCCAGGGCTGCGCTTTATCACCAATCCTGTTCGTGATTTTCATGGATAGGATATTGAGGCGTAGTCGTGGAGGAGAGGGGTTGCAGTTCGGTGACCTGAGGATCTCATCGCTGCTCTTTGCAGATGATGTGGTCCTTATGGCATCATCGGTCTGTAACCTTCAACAGTCACTGGATCGGTTCGCAGCCGAGTGTGAAGCGGTTGGATGAGGATCAGCACCTCAAAATCTGCGGCCAATGCTCTCAGCAGGAAACCGGTGGATTGCCTACTCCGGGTAGGGAATGAGCCATTACCCCAAGTGAAGGAGTTCAAGTACCTCGGGGTCTTGTTCGTGAGTGAGGGGACGATGGAGCGAGAGATTGGCCGGAGAATCGGAGCAGCGGGGGCGGTATTACAGTCACTTTACCGCACCGTTGTGACGAAAAGAGAGCTGAGCCAGAAGGCAAAGCTCAGCCATCTGTGAGAGACTCGGAGTAGAGCTGCTGCTCCTTTACGTTGAAAGGAGCCAGTTGAGGTGGTCCGGGCATCTAGTAAGGATGCCACCTGGGCGCCTCCCTAGGGAGGTGTTCCAGGCACGTCCAGCTGGGAGGAGACCCCGGGGAAGACCCAGGACTCGGTGGAGAGATTATATCTCCTCACTGGCCTGGGAACGCCTCAGGATCCCGCAGTCGGAGCTGGAGGATGTGGCCCGGAGAACGGAAGATTGGGGTTCCTTACTGGAGCTGCTGCCCCCGCGACCCGATCCTGGATAAGCGGTCGACGATGGATGGATGGATGGATGGATGGATGGTTCCTCACACTGCATAGCCAATAGATAAATGTTTGTTGACCGCAAGTTATGTTACACCGCAAGTTATTAATTTAGCACATACACATCATTTAAATCAATACTGACTGAGTTATACAGAGTTATACAAAATTGCATTCGCCACAGAAAGTGAATGTGGAAGGAAATTATAAGTAATAAGACAGTGTTAGTTATATTGAAGAAGGAAAGTAAGACTTAGAATATATGAATTATTTTATTGGGGTAACTAAACCTGTGAACAGACGACATTGTCACGCTAGCCCTGCACACTTCTCTCTCCCACCTTGACCGAAGGAGCTCATATGTGAAAAATGCTGTTCATAGACAGTAAAGCATTCATTGTGCCCTCCAAGCTCGTCATCAAGCAAAGAGACCTTGGACTATATGAGATGTGTGAGAGTTTGTACACGGATGTTTTGATAAAGCTTTGCTGTTGTTAAACGTGGCCCTTCATTTATTTCAATTCGTCAAGGACTTACTCCTTTTCGGATTCTCCGTTCACCGTGGAAGCTTACAAGAAAAAACTAAGTTTTCTTCAAGAATTCAAGACAACACGCAAGTGCGTTATTTATATAAAAATTGACATTTTAAGTTTAAAGTATTCCTTTAAGCCTGTTGGTAATGTTTCGGATTGTCTGAATTTATCTTTTGGCAATAGTGGCAGTGGTGGAAGAAGAAGAAGTTGGAGGAATGTAAAAGAAAAATGGCCTGTAACTGAAAAATGTATTATATGTTACATTTGAAATTATATAACAGCCATTAATCAATATGTAAGTAACATTTTACTGTTGTAGCTGCATAAGTTGTAGCTAGTTGTATCTACTTTATACAGTTACATAGTTTAGTCCATTGGTTCTAAGCCTCACACAGGGTAACATGATAAATCTGAGGGCTCATAACAAAATTAACGGGAAAGGAAAGAAATAAAAACTATATACTGCTACGCAGAATTGTATTCAATTTTCTGGATTTTTCTCAAATCTTTCTTCATGAATTACTAGATCATTTGACCTTTTGAGACCTGAAACAGACATTTAAACCATGCGATGATTTTAATTGGAAAGTATCTCTTACTAACACATACATAAAAAAATGCCGCCGTTTTGTTTTGTAAGGGGACACACATACCAAAAACATTGGGAGCCACTGGTTTAATCTAAAATGTTTTGTATTTTAAGCTTATCATTATGTTTTTTATGTAAAATCTTTATATGAAGTCAAATAAATGTAGTGCAGTAAAAAGTAATTTAAAGTAAAAGTAAAAATAATTTCCTTTGTAACGTAGAGGAGTACGTTTAAAGGTGTTTAAAACACCAAATTGTACTTTCCACCATTGCATAGTGACTTGCATTTTTAGGCATTTGCAGACATCATTATAGAAATAATTATCTACCGCCATACCAGTTTTGGACTCTCACCCTCGTAATCTGTCATTTTCATGATACTTGGTCTCATCTGAATAAATGAATCATGTTTACTGAAAAGAAAAACAGGGACAAGAGGCTAATATTTAGTTTGTACATCTAGACAAATATGTATGTCTCTTGTGTGTGCGTCCCATATTGCTCTTACTTCCCACCATTAACAATAGTGCAGACAACCCTGAGTTCACTTTAATTAGATTTAACATGTGTTCTAACGGAGAACAATAGATAGCATAGCATTTGCATGACAATGCCCCGTAATTGTGCTTTTGCTTAATTCATTTTTAAAACCTAAAGCAGCACTGCCTGATTATATACAAAATGGATCAGTGTCACAGAGCACGCTCCTCACTTTCTCCGTCTCTTTCTTTCTCACTCTCTCTTTCTGAAAATACAACCCAAAATGGCCCACATGGAGAGTTATTCAAAAGTATCATTAACCCTCTTGACTCTCATTGTGTTGTTTTCCCTAGGGGAAATGGAATCCGTATTCATGTTGATGAAGAACTGCAGTGGTTCCTTTGTTTGGGCGCCAGATGGAGAGGAGCTGATACTTGATTATGTGAATGTGGTTGTGCCCTGAACTCTGAAGTAAATAGGACTGGATAATGGTCACTTCTCTTCAGCTCTCTGAAAGCCTTCTTTTCTCTCTCGCTGTGCCAATAAACCTAAATAAAGTGCAACAATTTAAACTGCAGTGAGGAACTTGACTTCACACTTTATGCTTGTGGCTGAGGGACTGATCCAAACCTCAAGCAGCTTCGTTATGGTGGTCGACCATCCTCCACTCCCTGCTCTGGTCTCTAACCTGGGCCTGTCACTTTAGCAGGAAAAGAAATAATGCAGATGATGACAGGTGCAGTTCTTTAGCCCAAAATAAATAATAATGTTTGATAATACTGACACGCTGAGTCTTTTGCTTACGTTCCACATAAAATCCCAACTATACACTAATACAGAAATTCGACATCCAAACAAGAACCAAGACTAAATTAACTCAGGGCAGACACAAATGGGTATGAAAATAACATTTTGTTCTCCTTTTTTAATGAATTGTTAAGTGTTGTTGTTGTTTTGGTTTTGTTTTTTCCTTTTCCTCTAGTGTGTTATTCATATACATTTCTGTTTTGCAATCAAAACCTTATGACAGTACACATTACAATATGAATTATACATTATTCTCTACAGTGTTTTTAAAGGTTATCAAATAAGTAATCTGCAGCTTTGACAAACATTTTACAGCATACATTTGGCAATAACTGTCTAATGAGTAAAATTATATATATACGTATAAGCATGTTAATTTCTAAGATCAGCGATTCCACCTTCAGTTATGTTGACACGGTACATCTAAAGTGATGCACATGTGACATAATTGGTGCATGAGCTTGTATCAGCACAGACACCAGTGTTGTTAAAAATTAATGCATTTCATCCCCAAGTTGCATCTGAATATAAAGCTGCTCCCTCCTGTGTCATCTAACCCTCTGTCTCCATCCGTCTCCATGGATGAACAGCAAGGAAACCAGAAATAGCCTCATTGACTTTGCATACACACTAAAGGCAGATAACTTGCCAGAATCTTTACATATGACTGAAGTGGGAACCCAATCTAACCACACTGTCCCTAGCTGTCCACCGCTGCCACAGCAAGGTTGTGCAAATTTCATTCAAAAGTAATTTTCTGTTTAATCATTCCATTTCACCGAGTGAATAATAATCTGTCCGGTTCAGAATGGGGGAGAAGTTGATATTAGCCACTCACAGTTTAACAGCCACAATTGGGTTAAAAGATATCCGGGGAACAGTTGCATAAATACAAAAACACAAAAATACACGGCAACATTGACCACTGTTTTTGGTTTGAATCCCCCTGCCATCACTGAGAGGAGTTGTACAGTGTTATGGCCAGGGGGACAAAACAGTTCTTGAGCCTGTCTGTGGAGCAGGACAGGGACAGCAGTCTTCCACTGAACACGCTCCTCTGCCTGGTGAATGTGCCATGCAGAGGCTGGTGGGCGTTGTCCAGGATGGATAACAGTTTATCCAAGGTCCTTCTCTCTGCTACTGTCACCAGGGAGTCCAGCTCTGTGCCCACTACAGAGTCAGCCCTCCTCAGCAGTCTGTCCAGCTGCCCTGCGTCCCTCTTCTTACTGCTTCCTCCCCAACACACCACAGCATAGAAGAGAGCATTGGCCACCACGGACTGGTAGAACATCACAGGCTGGTAGAACATCACAGGCTGGTAGAACATCACAGACTGGTAGAACATCAAATGAGTAACCTGAGATGTCAGAGATGTCGCTGTATGATCTGTTATTTGCAAGAGCATCAAGTGTGGAATGACATGCAAAGTATGCCCTATTGGTGCAACATGCCAAAGTTTGTGAATCACCAAGATCTCAGGTTTGCAGATGAAACAAAACTTAAAGTTATGAAAAAAGTTTATCCATTCATGTTATGGATGCAATTGTGTTAGTTGAACAATCATCTCACATATTTCCTGTGTCACAGTATCACTGTGTCAGGAGTTCTGCACTGTCTGCACTGGCCTGTCAAATCCATTCCAACCTGCAACAGCTTTCGGTTTGACTCCGATAGTAGGTCATCATAGCTGCACAGATACAACACAGATATTAGAAGATCTTGAGAGGAGCAGTGCAGTGTTGTCTTTAGATAATACTGGATTAGGAATGTCAATGTGTAATGTTACTGATGTTTAAACAAAACTTATATAACTGTCTATATGCTCAGTGAGAGCAAGAGAGAAATAAACTGGAACTTTGGTCAGTATTTATAGTTCTTACAATTCAGTTGTGTGCTGGAGTTTTGTACACAACACACGGAAATAAGCAATGATAGTCTGTGGGAAGACACTGAGGTCACTAGGGGACAAAAAAACATAAAAACCACACTGGAGAACAGTCAACACTGTTTTATTTTTAACGTGAAAGTAATCTTTAATAAACAAATGTGATATACCGGTCGATCTTCGTTCCTACCCTCACCTATGGTCATGAAGGCTGGGTCATGACCGAAAGAACGAGATCACGGGTACAAGGGGCCGAAATGGGTTTTCTCAGACGGGTGGCTGGCGTCTCCCTTAGAGATAGGGTGAGAAGCTCAGCCATCCGTGAGAGACTCGGAGTAGAGCCGCTGCTCCTTTACGTTGAAAGGAGCCAGTTGAGGTGGTTCGGGCATCTAGTAAGGATGCCACCTGGGAGCCTCCCTAGGGAGGTGTTCCAGGCACGTCCAGCTGGGAGGAGACCCCGGGGAAGACCCAGGACTCGGTGGAGAGATTATATCTCCTCACTGGCCTGGGAACGCCTCAGGATCCCCCAGTCGGAGCTGGAGGATGTGGCCCGGAGAAGGGAAGATTGGGGTTCCTTACTGGAGCTGCTGCTCCCGCGACCCGATCCCGGATAAGCGGTAGACGATGGATGGATGAAACAAATGTGAACAAACAACAATTACAATTATTATTGTTATTATTATTAAACATACCAAAACATTGATGCATAGATAAATATGTTCATATGAGTGCTCTCCTGGTCATATTTCTTTAACTGTTACCACAATCATTCTGTAATCTTACTTAAGTATTTGTTTGTGCTTGATTCTGGTGGAGTTGTTGACCATGATGGTCCTATGCTGTTCTGTTAGTTGGTGGTGGTAACGTGCAAACAAGCATAACAATGCAACAATAAAAGTGATGAAGACTGTTGAATAGCAAACATCAATGTGAACAGTGCAGGATATAAAATGTTTACATTTTTTTGAGGATTGAAATGCAGTCACGTTTGTTAGACCTGAAAGATACACACAGCAGAGTGTTGGTGAGTAATAATGAAAGTAAACACACTTTTGTTTGTGTACAAGAAAACTCCACAGGGCACATTTAACCACAAAGGTTAATAAAAAAAATGGAATTTAATTTGGAGGATTTATAACCATCTTCTGCCTACTTGTATATCCAGCAGACAGAGTGTGGATCTGGTCACTTGATTTCAGTGACGTCAAGTATTCACTCTTCTTTTAGCTTTGGTTTGGTCTCGGCCAACTCCTGACAAATATAGCTGGCACCTCAGCAGGTGAATCTTCAACTATCTTCAATAGCTGGTTGAGATTTTTATCCAAAGTTTGTTGGAAATGTACTGTAAACTAAACAATGAGCCATGGAGCTGCAGAGTTTGGTGTTACTTCCCTTTTTCATGACGTGTTTCAATGTCAAAACTGCATCAATTGATTTCTTTTTTCTTTTTTGTGACTTGGGGAGAGCATAAACACCTGTAAATACAGCAATGACATATGATTTATGAAAGGTGTTTGTTTCTCATTTAATCAACAAGCAGACATGGAGCACCATTAGCATTTATTTTTGGTCCAATATGAAGGAAATACTGGCTGTTTAGTTGCTAAATGTAAACCAGATATCTCCTTACTGTTTCTGTCTTCTGTGTGGTAAAGAGCAGATAGTGCTGCTGCTTGAGAGGAGGAGGTTGATGAGAGCTGTGAGAACCAGCACAGTAAAGTTTCACCTGCAAAACAGAAACAATGAGCTGAAAGTTGCTAAAGAAAAAAAAAAGAAGCTTTGTAGAGCTGTTAAGTGATAATTCTCTTTAAGTTTGTCAGTATGGGGGACCCCTTTCACAATACACAATACACAATTAAAGAAAATATATTGATATATGCAAGAGTACGTTTTTCCAGTGAAAAGCTACTAAATAGTGGCACAAAGTCAAGTTATAGTTTTAAGAGCTGGAAAGCTGAATAGGGCTTGCAGCAGTCGTCTCTCTGTTCCGTTCATGACTCATTCCTCTCTAATCAGTGCTGTGAAGTTGCCGATGTGATTCTGAGCGTGGCTTTCTGTTACTGCAAATGAGTGTGTGACTAAATCACTGCTTCCTATTCTGCTCTGCGACTGGAGCTGCATTGTTTTCTCAGCCATGGTTAATGTGTTTGACAGTGAGGCAAATAATAAGAGTGTCTACCTGTTGCCTCCCAATTTCCTATCCTCTAACTCTCTGTGTGGAAGAGGAGATGGGAGGAATGAATGCTGATTATCTTCACTCCAGCAAATCCAAAATCACCCAGTGAATGCAAGCACGCTCACTGCGTCATGTTTATTCTTTCTCTCTATGAGACAATCAGTGCTATTGTTGAGAAAGATGGAAATCGATGCTGCATTTTCTTCGGTTGGCATTCCAGAGGGTATGTGCTAAATTAGTTAGTTACAGAGAAAAGAATGAAATCCTACAGTTAGCTGGAATAATGCAGACGACAGTATGTGTGGACGCATACCCCCCCAAGGTCGATAACACAATGTAGGCGTTGTGTGCAGGACGGGCAGAGACAGCCTAGAAGATAGGACACCTGTTGTTGATGCTTTCTTGGCTCACGGTCAAATCACAGCCAATCAGAAGAGAGAGAGAGAGAGAGAGAGAGAGAGAGACAGAGAGAGAGACAGAGAGAGACAGAGAGAGACAGAGATACGGAGAGTGAGGCAGGACAATAAGCCCTCATCCTATCTATGACCTATTAATAACCGGTATAACTCGGTAATTTCAAACATAAACATTATTTGGTAATTTACTACTGTGGGATCCCAACTCTGTCTCCTAAAAAGAAATGAGGCTCCGCAACTTCCAAAAACTACGATGCCACATCCTAAACGAAAGCAATGATCTTTTTCGTAACCTTAACCAAAGTGCCTTTTCTTTTTACGAGAACACCCGGTCCAGCTCGCAAAAATGTAACACTTTCTACATAATTTTTTTTACAAAATTTCTTGAAAATACGTTGCACTTTTGGAAATGTGGCTTTCCTTTCCAAACGTAAATAGAGACAGGGTTACGTAAAGAAATACCAATGCAATAATTAAGCGATACCTTGATGTTATGCATCTCTTTTAACTGTATTGTGTTACAGTTGTGTTGTTAAGTACACACACTTGTGGAGAGGAATGTGGAAAGTAGAGTATCTGAGAATCTAGTCTCAATAAATGTTCAGATGACCTGGTGTTATGTTTGGGTGTGACTTCAGATAAGAGTTGTGCTCTATGTAGGCTTCTTTTGTCAAATGTTAGGTTAGGCAGAAAGGGAGAATCTTTCCACAGGCCAGATGAATATACAGTAAGAATGCGTATGTTCAAGTCTAAAACTCTGTAAAGCACAAAGGGGGAACAACTTTCTAAAGCTGTGATTGTGTGTGTGTATGGGTATCTTCTAGATGTTTCAACTACTGCAACATGAGCACAAGCTTAGTTTCCACTCCCACAGCTTCCTACTGTGTCAATAATGCAAAAATCCATACGCAGTTAAATCTCAATTATCATCATCATCATCATCAAACCAAAGTTCATTACCAATATAGTATACAATAAAGTGCTTGGCTATAAATGATTGAAGCGGACATAACAAAGGAAACAAAGTTAAAGTTAAATACACTAAACACCAAAAGCAGACTAAACTAGAAGAGCACAAGGCCAACTCGTTAATGAAAGTGAAACATCATTTGTATATCTGTCTTGTGATCCGGATCAACTGCAAAATGTAATGTGTTCTTCCTCAGCCCATGCTACACCTTTACACCAAGTTTCATGCAAATCAGGCCAGTGGTGTGTTCTAATTCTGCTCACAAACAAACAAAACAAACCTAAAACCTAACCTGCTAGGCGGAGATAATAAAAGGAATAATAGAACAGAAGACACAAATCAACTAATGCACTTGGAAATCAAATATTATAAATAGATGTTATGACTGAAAAAATAATAAATAATCAGTAAGTAAAACAATAATGATAAATATAAGATTTTACATCTCACTTAATTTTTCATTTCCACTCGACCATATCACACCTGTGAATATGCCTGGATTCATATGTGAACGGGATGTGCTATTCTCACTTCCTGCTCTATTTTTGACAAATTTATTTATTCATAAAAGCTAACTGAAAAGTGACCATTGACACATATAATATTACGTGGGTTATGTTACATTGTGCTTAACAACTCTGGGAATGGTTGGACATGCAAATGTGGTAGCACAGAGCAACACAAAAGACCCGGGTTTAAGACCCGTATAAACCTGTTTGGTATACAGTTCCTTTAAATAACAAAAACATGCATTTTAGACAATGCTGAGTTCCTGCCAAAGTCCCATTTGGATGGATTACCTTTACACAGGGAGGTGGTCCTCTGTAATTACAATTTTTTTAAACAAAAAGTGCAGTCCTAATACTCACTCAAATCTGAACATACGGACATGAAACACATTAATATAATTACCAGAGGATATCATTACCTCAGATGTCTAATGCGAATAACCGTCCATCAATCCAATTAGAACTCATTTAGTAGTAATCCAGTTAGCTAGTTCTCTGTACATCCATTGGTACACTGCTAAGAGGAACTATAGCTGTAGCTGATTCAACAGACTTTCAATGGTGCCAATTCGACAAAATGTTAACAAATACAGGCTAAAAGAACTCTCCAGTTGTACCACATAAAGCATAAATCTCTAACCCCATGGCAACATTACACATCCTCATTCTATTTGGAATTAGTTCCAAAGCTTAGAGCAGGATATTACAAATAGAAGTGAGAAAATTAATAATAATAGGAGTCATAAAATGTATTAATATGAATTTATTTCATGTTGCACTATCAATATATTTGACTTAACTAAGGCTTAGAATGTCTGAGTGGTTGTTGTGCACATATCATCAACTTTTGTCCATCTGTGTCATTCAGTCAAACATATATAAAGCGATTGCTTGAAAATATTGTGAAGCCGGCCAGGGTCAAGAGGCCAACAGGAAAAGCCAATTTTGCTAAGTGAGTTTGAAGTAAATATGGCAGGATTATGGCAGTTTACTGCTGTACAATATATGTAATTTAAAGTCCTTTTCTGAAAAGTTGTTGTGTAAACATGGGTTGTGTCAGCATTTGTGAACAAAATAGTGCATTTGCTATTTTATGTGGCGAATTAATAGACATGTGTTGATCTAGTGAGTAATTGTGGCAGCAGGATGGTGTATTTGGGATTGAGTCCTTGATTGACACTGTGACAATTAAATTGATGTGTTTTTTAACCTCTTACAGTGTGGGTGAATTTACCCGAAAATACCTAAAAACGACATACCCAAAGTAAATTGAAAACTGCTCTTCAACCATTTGCAATTTGGAGATATTATAATATTTATTGATAAAATATTATTTGTATTGCTCACATCTATCTATTGGACCTTTGGCAATGAAACAGGAGTGTTTTTGATGGATTATTATTGATTACAGGATTATTATGAGGCTTCATAGTTGAGTTGGCTCATAATTATGATTTTGATTTTGAGTTTGCTTGCCAGTTTGAGGTGCAGTTTCTACCTGCTGTTGTGATTGTGATCTCAAAATCGTTTTGATTACTAAATAGATGAATCTTAGCTTTCTAACGATGTATGGCATTGGGTACCACATCCAGCATGATGGACTGTAAGCAACACAGTTCAAGATACAACCTCTGTTAAAATGTAAAAGAACAAATGTCGGGCCCGTCCACACAGTAAGAGGTTAACAGTTTTTGGACAACAATGGAGCTCATCGTCGGCTCTTATCATGGGGTTTGTTAGCACTAAGAAACATATAAAATATCACCAGATTTATCCTTTTAGCATAAAAGTCCCAAAATTGAGAAAGATAGAACACGGATAAAAACAGGCAACATTTTCCATTGGTGATTTCTTTGTGTATATGGACTCAAAACATGTTCTGTTTTGTCAATTCACAGTCTCACTTTTAATGTTCGTCACATGAGGCCAAATTCCTGTGCCAGTAGGTGGCTCTAAGTCTATGATTAAATATTGACATGTAGATGTCTTCAAACCTGGACCTTTATCAAGCAGGAGAAATATTCAAGTTACAACTCCGGGGTGGCATGGCTCAGGAGGTATACCTATAAATATCTATAGAGCAGTCGTCTAGTAATCCGAAGGTTCCTGGTTCTGTTGGGGTTCTGGCATGAGCAAATCTAGTTATTAAAAAATACTAATGAGAATTAATATTAACAACTATATTAATATTTATGAAATCATAAAATCATAAATAGGGGTTGATAATAACTACAATAAAGTAGGTGCATTACCTCAAAAAGACATTCAAATGGCAAACATTGATTGATATAATTATTAATTATATTAGTTAGAATGATTTAAATCAAATAACCACATATAAACTTGTTACTGAAGATTAGCAGTGCTGTCTTGAGTTTTGAGCATTCCCAGACCCTCAGAAAGCAACTTCCTCTTTCATGGCGAATAATGCATTGCCATAGCAACAACATTCCATGAAATCTTAAAAACTTTGCAGTATGGCAGCATGAAGGTCTGACCAAATTTGAGAGTAAAATTTGACTGACATCTGAGTTAAAATGCTAAGAGTAGTACGCCAAAGCATAGTGACTATGAGTAGATATTGAGATGCAGTGTCATCAGGCTGGGACTCTTATCAAGCATGATACATTTGGGGTAGATTGTACATTTGAGTAACATTAACTTCATGTGTCATGGTGAATCGCGTAAAATGGCTGCTATTCCATGTCAATGCTGTTCAATAAAAACTCAAAATCTTAACTACTTTACATAGCACAGCAAATACTGTATATATACAGCATATACAAAAAAGAAATGTTTTATTTTTTAAAATGCCCTAGAATTGCATTGTGTTTTCTCAATGGTGGACTTCCTGCTTACCTGCTTACCAAATTTCAATCTACGTGCAACATACCGCAAGGGCTAGTTTGTGTACTTCTTTAGGTAACTTATTCGCTATTGAGCCATTTTGCCACACCCATGCGCAACACCCATAACATATATAATTTTTACCACTTCTGATACATATGAAAAGTTTTGTGAGTTTCCGAGCACATTTTGCCCCTCATAATTGTGATTAATTTGAGAGGGTAGGTTCAATAGGGTCCTCACACCATTATAATTGTCAATACTATTGCAGCCAGTCACGGACCTCCATGCTGGAGGCAAGCAGTCAAATTGTATGCTATCAGCAAAGCTGCATGAGGCAGGTTGGTCTAGGCAGACTGAAGGCCCTGGCCCACTTTATCTAAGTGACAGGTCTGAGAAAAATATTTGGCTCTGACAGAAAAAACTAACTCAGGGAAAAGTGCCCATCATCTCTCCCTCCCAGGCAGAGATGTACAGTGGTTGTCTGTATGCTGTAACATGGCCTGTTCCCATCGTTGGCACTCAGAAACCACACGGTGAGCGAGGCAAAACATTTCCTGTCAGACAGAAGAAGTGTGTGTGTGTGTGTGTGTGTGTGTGTGTATGTGTGTGTGTGTGTGCGCGTGCATCCGTGCGTGTGCGTGTGCGCGTGTGTGTGTGTGTGTGTGCAAGCATGTGTGTCTGCACCTTTTTTTCTCACCTCATGCCTCACTCTCTTTCCACTCCAGCTTCTCAGGGATTTGTTAATGACATTCCACTTTAAGCTTTCCTGTGACCTGTCAATCATGAAAGTTAAAACAAAAGCACTGCACACTTGTCGTTTAACAGCAGGGCTCTTCAACTAATGCTTTTCCGCTTCCAGAAACACTTTTAGATAAATTCCTCTTTCAACTGAGCAGATGCATCCTGTAGAAATCACTTATCTATCATTCTTAAATGGTTATCCCAATCTCACATAGAGCAGTTGGCATATTCTTGTTGAACAGCCACACAGTTATTTTTCCCCCCGACTTTCACCCCCTGTGGACCAGCGAACACTGCAACAAATGTCTAAATGGCTGCATTTGTTCACTTCCCCCCTCCAAAACGTCATGAATTTTAAAAGCCTCCTATTTAATTTACAGCTGCAGAAAGTCTGGTATTTTGCAGAAAACGCTGAGGGCGAGCACAGCCTTTCTCTGTGCATGGTGAGAGACAACACTTGATTTGGAACTTGCCTTAACTCGGCACATGCAAAAATCTCTACTATTCAACAGGTAATCAGAAATGCTAAGAAAACCCGAGGCAAGTGGGAATATCTTTGAGTCAAAGTCACCTTGGGACCTCCATCTGTTCGAACATATGCTTAGTGTGCACCTGACTGCATGGAAAATATTGCATTGTTATTCTTTTACTTTGACCAATCTCCCAGAGAGTCTGATCATATCATAGGTTTCTAGTCAGGTTTCTGTCTTATTTGTTTCCCTTTAAATGCACTGTGATTATATCTCATTGCTTATCTGTCTGAAATGATGAAAAGATGTGGATTTGATCTGTCGTATTTTGTATATTTTATATAGTTATATTTCCTCTGCTTGTCTGTTGCATGTCCATCAGGAATTTGTCCAAGAACAGTATTTCCTCTTCTCATAAATCATAAGGTGGATAAAAAACAACTTGCGTGTATGCAAAACAAAAAAAACGATTTAGCTCTATTAAATTAAAATATTACTAGATCTGGAGCTGATATCACTCAAATATCCAAATGGATCAATTTACAATATGCTAAATTATTATATTGAATGCCGTAGATGCTGCACATGAAATACTCTGGCACTGGCATGTACTGTATGACCAGCATTTCCTTTTATTTAGATCAGTTTCCTACTGTAGCTTTAGCTTGTTTAATTTATGTCTTAGCTTGTTTAATTTATGTCTTTAATTTATGTCAAATAGCTAGTGCAGAATTGAAATAGAGTAGAAATAAATGCACTCTGATGATAGACTATTTTGAGTGGGTTACACATATTTGTATTCTAAACTAAAATGCAAATTCAGGCCAATGGCTTTTGTTTTGGATGGCGTGCCATCCCAGTACATCTTCAGAACCTCTAAAGTCAGCTTCATGTCCAACCTGTCTGGGCTCTATTCTACAACTGACCTATTCTGGTATTCATGGCAGGTATTATTAACTGTATGCAGTATGAGCTTCAGTTCAGACAACATTGTGTTCACTAGGCTTTCCAATCACGAGGGACCGATGTCTTTGTGCTCATAAAATTGTGTGTGTTGTGTCGCTTTCCTGTATTTGGATCACATTTCATTCTCAGTCCATTTGGACCACAGTAGAGTTCTCTTTGACTAGGGCTGTGAGCCACATTTCTCTAAGGGTTATTTTGTAGCACCAGACTTTGAATGTCAATATTTTTCATCTAGCCAAAAGACCCAAACAAGCATATAAAACTAAACTGCTCCTTGCTGGACCAACACTATTTTAATGAGTGAACTGTCAGCAAATGGAACATGACAGACAAGCTGCCTTCTTTCATCTACATAACATTGCAAAAATAAGACACATCCTGTCTCAAAACGATGCAGAAAAACTAGTCCATGCATTTGTTACTTCAAGGCTAGATTACTGCAACACCTTATTATCAGGTTGTCCCAAAAAAATCCCTTTAGACTCTTCAGTTGATCCAAAATGCAGCGGCACGTGTATTGACAAGAACTAGGAAACAAGATCATATTACTTCTGTATTAGCTGCTCTGCACTGGCTTCTGGTAAAATCCAGAATATAATTTAAAATCCTTCTCCTGACATACAAATCCATTAATGGTCTTTATTTATCTAAAGATCTCATAGTACCTTATAACTCAACTAGAGCATTGCACTCCCAGACTGCAGAGTTACTTGTGGTTCTTAGAGTCTCTAAGAGTACAATGGGAGTCAGAGCCTTCAGCTATCAATTTCTATTTTTATTTTTGGAGGCACCGGGATGCTTATTTTGACTTTCTCCTGGATCCATCTTTTTCATATACGATCACATCATAATTTTTGTCACATGGATTGTATTTTTACTATGTTGTTTATCCTGTACACACGACATCTATTGCCATCTATCTGTCCGTCCTGGGAGAGGGATCCCTCCTCAGTCAGAGGTTTCTTCTGTTTCCCCCTTTAATTATGGGGTTTCTTTTAGGGAGTTTTTCCTTCTGCGATTCGAGGGTCTAAGGACAGAGGGGGTCGTGTGCTGTACAGTCTGTAAAGCACACTGAGACAAATGTATAATTTGTGATATTGGGCTATACAAATACATTTGATTTGATTTGACAAGCACTAAGTTGCTGTTTGTATACAAAAACTGTCTGAAATCAAGGGCCAGCTTCTTCAAAGTCTCGATTTCAAGAAATACCAAGTGGTCGGTGTTTCAATTCAACGTTTGCAAGTCAGTGGTTTAGTCTGTGGCTCGTTCTGAATTCTCTTTTCATCGCTTCTTGTGGGTAAGATTTGCAGATTTAGTGCTCGATCCATCAGTCCTCTTTGTCCCCATTCAGAGGCCATCTCCTTCAAAGGCCAATTCTTACTTCCTCCATCATGTCTCCTACGCAGAGCAGAGTGTGTGGGTAAGTAGTAAGCCGCCGAGGCGCTCACCAAAAAGTTGCCTGTGAACATAATTCAGGCAGCATTTATGTTTCCAAGCAAAATATAACAAGCATCAGTATTTTATGAATGTCAATTCTCTTGAACAAACACACCCCCGAAGAGACACGAGCAAACTCTGTTGAAGTATTAGTCAAACACTTGATCAAATATGTCTCTTTATACAGAAGAACCAAAAATGTAATATCAAATGCATACATACAGTAAAGCTGGTCTTTCTCACACAGACTTTTCTCTCTCTCTGTATAGAGACACTCGATACAATAATTGTTTTCTCATGCTGTAACACACATTTTGGAGGAGCTGATGGATTTTTTGTTTTCACACTTCTGAGAGCATAACTTGCTTGTCTCAACTTTCCCTGCCTTTCACAGAGGTTGAGTATTAAAAACCCTTTTTCAGCCATATTGCTAGTTAGGCTGAAAGAATAACTTGAGACTGCTTACATATTCTCCCAGCGTTTATGGAGTGATGAATGGTGCCTCAGCTGTACCACCTATCTGTGTTCACCCTGCACAACAGGGGAGCATTATCACTCTGTTCCGAGCTGGTCAAACACACTCCCAGTTTGTTTCAAACATAATTTTGAAGACGAACGCACTCTGTTCCATCACATTTTGCTGTGGCTATCAGATAATGGGATTTTTTGGTGAATGATATATTGTAATATCAAGGTGGATTGTTACTTCTGTGTATTGATAGACTTCCCCTGAGTTCTTTTGAAGTGGCAGACATTGATAACCTGTGTTGGGTGACATCCAAATGGTCTAAATCAGTTGAATATTCCAAGATAACACAAAGCTACACTTTCTGTACTTTAACATACTGTCACTTTCAATTAAAGTCTAAAATGTCAAAGAATAAATCTTTAAAGAAATGTTGTACCGTTTAACACTTACCATGCTGCTTGTCAATATTACAAACATTTTGTTTTTATTTTCTTATTAACTTAAGAACATGCTTTGCCACATTTGCACTTAAATGTGTCGAGCAGACAGATGACTTCCGCCTGCTGACTCTATGCCAAAGGTGTCCTTAGCTTTTAAAAGACAGAGTAAAATATGATGAGTCTGTAACTAATAAATGTATTGGTATTGATGCATAATTTAAGTTTAGGGTGTGCCAATGGATCTTTAAAGTCTTGATTTACTCCTTATTTCTGTGGAGTAATGCAGGGATGTGTCCCTGCTGAAGATAGTGAAAATTATATCGGAAATGAGGGCACATAAAAGACTTCAACTGACACATGCAGTCTTAAGGTAAGTAAGTATGTGATAAAACATCTGGAAATCGTGGAATCTACTTGGTTTCAAATACTGTGTCTCCTGCTGGAACCCTAGTCCACTTGGGGCATAACGACTGCAATTTTACAAATGCAATTTGGAAAAATCTGTTTACTGATGTATTTTATGTCAGAGAACAAGATGTGGAAATCTCCTAAACTTATGTTAATCACGGACCTTATTTCAATCATGTACCAAAATTCCATTCAATAAACCCATTGACTTTGAGAGGAGGGAACCGGTTATCGATAATGCTAATTTTACTTGAACTATTGTGTTGGTAATCCGTTGTCACTGTCAAACTTGGATGTTCTTGTATACAATCCATTGGCACTTTATTTGGTCAAGAAATTAAATTAAAATTTTGTGAGAAAGGGAAGACCATGTCAAATTAGGTTGAAGAAGGGGCACAGCTTTCCCAGCTAAGGTATTTACTTATATGTTAACAGAATAATAGAGTAGGGACTCAGCATATACACTAGATTATATATATTGTAGTGCAGCAGAGCAGAAATCAGCATTGAAAGTTTGACAGAGCTCATCCTCCAGACTCCCTGGGTGTGTATGTGTCCCCAGTGGAGCGAGTTTTATCTGTGGCACTGCTGAGCCTCAGCAGGCTGATTATGTCTACTCCAAACAAAGCCCACACTTTTTGTTCTGTCCTACAAAAAGCCACCAGATAACAATACTCTTACAATCAATGTAATACTCTAACACTTTTGTCACTGTTCTAAAGGAACCACCTGTGAAGTTGAAAGATACATAAGCTTTTAATTTTGTACATAAATATATAATCACATTCCTGATGAAAATGGATCCTTTTTTCCAATTCTCTTTGTGGGGCTTGAAGAGATGATTATTGTGTCCATCCAACAAATGCCTCAAATCCACTAAAGCCACTTTCACACATGCGCTGCAGCCCTGAAATTATCTCCCGGTGGAGCTCTATGTGAGAACGCAATTGTCCGAAGCATTCAGACTGGACATCAAACGGACTTTACCCTGCCAGCTCCTTCGTATAAAGTCTGTGTGATGTCCAATTGAGCCCATGGGTGAATAGAGCCGCTCATGGTCCGAGAGTAGAGAGTAGACGGCGAGAGAGTAGGCATTTTGATGACGTTTCTATCACGGCTGTCATGAAACTGGAAGAAAACAAACCATTTAACCATGAAAACTATTTGTGTAATTGCTAATGGTAACAGTAATAGAGCATCTTACATGGATCACAGTCTGTCTCTCTGTCTTTCCAGCCACATTCCCTATTCCCAAGGCCCATTCATTGTCTTGTTCCATCCATCCACCAGATACCCTCTGACTTTTCCTCCTTTCTTCCTTCACTTGACTGCCCCAACCATCTACACATCTGCTCCGACTTACATCAGCAGCCCTGCAGGACATATTGTAGCCCCTTATCCCCAGTCAGTTGTCAGTTTGTGAAAGTTGCCATGCGGCTTTGCTTTTACTTACTATTACCTACCTACCTGTCTGCCTGCCTGATTCTTTGCCTAGCCCTTTATGATAAGTTTGCCAGTAAGGAGTGCCTTCCAAGTTTTGACCTGTTTTTCAGGCCAAGGACCCCCAAACTGGTATAGCGTGGTGCAGGGACCCCCTACTATATATATTTTATAGAAGAGGCTTGAAGAGGTCCGTGCGACGGGGGTGTGTGTGTGTGGGGGGGGGGTGAGTGTAGGTATGAGTCGACGCCACCGAGAATGTGAATGCTCAAAGCAAAAACAAATAATTGTAATAAACAGAAAATGTAATTATAAAAAGAAAATGTTTATTTGATCTGCAAACTATTTTGCGACCCCCCTGCAGTAACTCCGCGGACCCCCTGTTAAAAACCACTGCTCTAAGGCATGTTGTTGCCCTCAGGCGACACATTTCCTTTTTTGAAACTAACATCCATTTAATTATTTTTTAATAACATATATATATATATATATATATATATATATATATAATATCACCAGACAAGTCTGTGTCCAATAGGCTGAAGTGGCTGTGGCCTTTTGTCTGGGGGTGGAGCAGTCCTTACAGAAAGCAAAGCCGCATGGCACACAGTGCCACCAATTGGTAAGATACAGTAAATATCACTTTTAAAAATGTTTTAAGGTTTACATTAGGAAAACTTTGTCTGCATATCTTATGAAGCACACGTCGGTTAGGTCCGGTAATCATGACATCCAGGCTCCCCAAAAAATGGGGTGAAATATTTTTTTACACAAAAAAATTATCATGCCATAGTGAGATATGTCAGTGTTGTGTTGATGCAGTGTACCCAAGTGGCCAAATAATCAATTCAGGCAGACTTTAAAAAAGGAAATAGCATAAAGGCCAACCAAAGGTTGGGCTCCCCCTAAACTACCAGAATATAAGGACTAAATCTATCTACAGATCCAAACTTCCCAAAACAAGGTAGCAAAGTGAACATTGCTGCTGCATCTCGTCAGCCTGATGCTGAGGCTAAAGATCAGAGAGAGAGAGACCATGCAGCTCCTGGCCCCTTTATATACGGTAGAAAGGCATAATCAGACCAGGTGCAAAAGGAAAGGAAATTATAATAACTGCTGCATTGGACCAGCAGGAGGGAGAACATATTATTCAGTGTGGTCCCCTAAAGACTATTAACCCATAACCCTGCTGGCTATAGAAATGTACAATACTTTGGTGATGTGGCCTACTCTAGCACTAACGGATAAAAGCATAGCAGAGACAAACTCCTGGCTTAGTATGCAGGCAGTGGACAGGCTTGTATCGAACAGGTGAGACATTTAAGCTGCTCACCCTTAGCCTTAGCCTCTATTAAGTCACTGCCACATATTGCTCCTCTGTAAGACATGCTCTGTAGTGAGTTGACACCTCACTCCCTTGTGAGCTAAGGCTGATGCGTAAAGCTACTGCTGATACAACATATCCTGCATGTGCTTCACAATAAATGCAGTGGTAGGCCATTACTGTAAAAAAAAAACACAGTTGATGTGACCAAAGATTTATTCCATATAGTTTTTTGCTAGATGTAGACAGTTTATGCACTTTTTGTTGGAAGGTCACTTTTGAAACATTGCATGAGCAAAACTGTTTTAAGAATTACCAAAGCTTTATAAAGGAGAAACACTCGAAGATTCACATGATGAAGACAAACGTTTATATAAAATACTAAAGATTCATTCTTTTCTGGTTTTGGTTTGTGAGGAAGAAGACAGACATGCAGTTGACATGGTTTTTTGAAGAATAGAACAATGTAAATGTATTGACACTTTACAGTTCAGTGCTCAGAACCAGTAATCCTACAGAATGAATTTACTTTATGGTCCCGCCTGTCTGTTGTTAAGAGATGTATTTTTTGTAACAACGCAGTTTCGTGAATCCAATAAAGTTTTGCACAAACTGAGACGCAATGAATGAACGATCTTCATCAGAAGGTGTTAACAAAGTATGCATCTGGGGGAGAAAAGATCACTGGTGACAAATCAGTGCTAGGTATTGAGGTTTTGTATTCGACCTGCCATGCATTAAAAAGTTGAACTGTTTTTATGATGATGATGGAGTCTTAAGGCCCTGTCACACATGCCCGTATGGCGGAAACGTATACGAAAAACAGCCCACAATTTGTCAGAGTCCAAATACGTCCAAATTTTGATCGGATCGGATTGGATCCGGAACGTGCACAGAGTCGTATGTCTAACAGATTGATACGCATACATAACATATCCCATACATGCACAAAACGTATTCGACTAATACATAACGTAATGGTTCTGCCACACAGGTCCGTATGGCGGAAACAATTAGGCCTATAGCATTTAACTATACACAAGGTTATGAATGATTTGTAATGTACTTCAGTGTTGTCCCTAGGTTTACTGCTGGGGGGGATGTTGAAGCCTTCAATGCTATTAGTTAGGTTCAAATAATAGTGCACAACACAAGTAATACCATGATTGCTTCTTTTTCGGTTTTCGATCAGTTCATCACTTCCTCCCGATTCGCTTGCATTTAAATGCGACTCCTCCATCGCTCTGTGTGTACCTGGCCTGTACCACTACACCCACCGTCTTTGGAGCGTCTGCCGCCCTTCCTTCTTTCACATAATGGTATGATCCTTGTCTGTCCCCGCATGTGGCCGACCGCATGGTGTGCCCATCAAAGTAAAGTCCCCTGCCCCTGCATGGACCGTCGCATAACAACAGTACTTTTATATTATTGTACACTCTTCGTTCGGAGGGGGGCACAGGTTGGTCCAGGCTCTGTGTTACAGGGGCACTGGCCCCTGTTGGCCCCTATCAAGAACCGGATTCTTTACGTTCTCTCCTCTACTTTCCTCCACTGTGTCTGACTGTAGGTGTGTGTGTGTGTGCGGCATTCTGCCCTTTGTGATGCAGCGCAGAGTGAATGTAAATACGCAAAGCAGACACCGAAACGTGCACATATATTAATTAGTTAAATAACATAAACGTTTAGTGTATGTAATAACATAAGCACCTGCTGTGCACCTGGGGGGGGGGGGGGGCACAGGGAAACACTGTACATTCGGTACTTTGTCCTACACACTTATTTCACAGTAACAATAGCCCTTATATGCTTCGGCCTACATATAACGACAACAATCATTAAAGAACGACACCTGTTAAAGCGAGCCCCGTTTTAGCCAATTGCGCATGGTGGGAAGTATTAGAGTGTGCCACACCGCTAGTGTGAAGGAGAATAGCTAGCAAGGCTAAATAAATGTGTAATAGAGGGTGATTTGCTCGGATATAAACACAGGTGTGCCTTGAGATCCCGGCTTGGTCTTTGGTGTGCCTTGGCACAGAAAGTTTGAAGACCACTGGTCTAATGATATGTTTATATGTTTATGATAAACGTCAATACAACAATATTATTTTACCGGTTCTGCCCATGAGTACAGCCTGGTCTTCCCACAGCTTGCCCTTCTTGTCCGCCCTCCTGTAGTCGCTCCTCTTGCAGTCTCAGATGATGGGATTCTCCCTGAGGAACTCCAGCATTATCTCCTCATGGTCAACGGACAAGGAGAAGTCCGACTTCCCCTGGGTGCTTTCTCGGCCACCTTTCCCGTTTTCACAGTCCTCTTGGGTCGCATGTTGTCTGCTTGGGTAATGTTGTTTCTGTGACGGGATCGGCGCCATATTTATAGGCATGGGTCACGTGATCGTTCGAAGGCCGCAGACGAAACACCGAACACGCCAGAAATATGGCCCTTTCATACTAAATATGTTGCAGATACGACAGAGACGTCAGACAAAATTTATGCATAGCTAACAAATAGGTTGTCCACCCGGTATCAATTTGTTGGCTGTGGGGTTCACGTCACGTATATCGATTTACGACTGCCGTACCTCCAACGTCTTTGACATGCTCGACACATGTTTACGTCTTCAGCGCTCAACACAGTACCCTCGCATAAAAACGCTGTGTTCCTCACGAATACTACCTATGTCCAGCATACCCCTAATTTATATTGACGCACACCAGCGTAATGCCGTGTATTTCGTATACGCCGGCATTCGTTTCCGCCATACGGGCATGTGTGACAGGGCCTTTAGTTGTGTTCAGCTGTACATAACTGTAAAGATAAAGGTGTGGAAGTTCTTTAACAAACACAGCAGGTCCTCAAATCCTCAAAACTTTCATTTTTAAAAACTAATATTGGCATTGAAACAGTAACAAAATGAATGAAATAAAAGCACTTTTTCCACAATGCCACACAAGTAGTCATGATGGTTTGGAACAATGTGGTTTGCTGTGTGAAGAATTCACACTGTGGACTTTAAAGCTGATTCAGTAGATTGGGGTTGATTGATGCACCCCTTGATCTGTATAAAAATATACAAAAAATGTTTTGTGTCACATAAGTGTGAATTTATATACACTATACATCAAATATATGTATGCATGTGTGTCAGTCTTGTGGGTATTCTGTACAAGTGACTTGGCCGGGTTGCAGTGTTGATTAATTTACTTCTGCTGAAACAATCTAAATGTAAATTGGACCTCTCTATCTGTGTCTCCCAGACTATAATGAGAAGAGAATTTAAATGACCTGGTTGCTTTTCATCCATTCCGATGCAAAGTTGAAATTTACAGAGAAATGATTTCTGTGTAAACAAAAATAAATTATGTATAGGAAAGCGGGACAAACTCACAAGCTTTGCTGGAGACTTATAAAGTTTTGTCAGGACGGTCGTACATAGTAAGCGTTGGCAATGGTCTGAGTTGAACTGTGAAATTATCAGCTGTTTCAAAAGTTCATGACATTGCAGCCTCTAGGCCGGGGGCACTACCAGGGCTCTCTTCAGATGAGTCAGGGCTGTCGGCAGACGTAGGTTTAAACCAATACACGACTCTCATGTTTTAATTGCACATTGAGGTGGTTACACTAGGTTTGATTTTAAGTGCCATCCTGCATATCTCTTGCCAGCTTGTTACTACGTTCCGTTGCCAAAATTCCACTTTTACAGTATCTTGTGCTTCTGATTTATATTTAAAGGAGATACATTTGTATCAAAGAAGATAAATTATACTCATTTTCAGGTTTATAGTTTTATACTACCTATAAAACTGTGAGTTGTTTTACACATATGAATTATATGAAAAAAATGAATATGTTGACTATAAAATCTAGAATGCCTTTTTTTTACCTCCTAAATTTAATACAAAATACATTAAAATATGATGAAAGTTTCAATGTTAAATATTCATATTAAATCTCTTTTGTAGTTTTATAAATAAAATGTAAAACATTTTTTTTATTTTGTGTCACCTTTAAGGTAGAAGGAGAAAAAATTATTAAAAGAGAGATTTAATTAAGATATAGTGTGAAGTTAGCTGGTGTTAGATTTGAATGCTGGAGACACAACTAAGGTTTCCTGTGTCAAGACAGGGCAAACTACTGATTTATCAAAGTTGTGCAGCATTTTTGCATTACTATTTTCCATTTGTCGGTTCACAGAATGTGTTATTGTACTTTTTGAAATAAATAATAGAGCATGTGCCAGACTGCAGCAGTTTATTTATGCCATAAAATAAAAATAAACAATCTTATGCACAGATGGTCACTGTCATACATTAATATATCAAACATATTAAAAATATATAATCATCACATTTATAATCTATAAAAAGATGTATTTTTTAGATTTAAATATTGTCTAACCGTGACTTCTGTGTACTGTTAAACCCCTACTTACTTCATTTATAACATAACGAAGTAAGAAATACTAGCTTGAGTCATTCCAGAGACATTGTACATCACTTGGATCATGTAAAAGCAGACCAGAAGATCTCAGATTATCCTCATTCGACACTATCTGAGGCCACATCAACCAACATTTTTTAGTAGGAAACCATCCATATGTTGTTCTCTCAAGCCTATTAAGCAATCCTAAACCTAAACTAAACTATACCTTTTTTAAAAAGCCTTGTTTAACTCTTTCAAAGCCAACAATACAGCCAATTGTATTTGTTATAGTGTACCTGTGCATTTATTTATTTATTTTTCTATCTGAATTCTCAGAAATCTTATCGAGTTCAGTCCTTAAAACAGATAAAGTAATTGTTGTAGGTGACTTTAATATTCATGCAGACATTGATAATGGCAGCCTTAATACCGTGATTATCTCATTATTTGATTTTATTGGGTTCAGTCAGAATGTACATGAACCAACTTACTGTTTAAACCACACTCTGCACCTTGTTCTGGGAAATGGTGTTGTAATTGAACATGTATTAGTGTGTCCACATAATCCTCTTTTATCAGACCATTTTTTAATTAACTTTTGAAGTCCTGTTGCTGGACTACAAGCAAGTAGACAAAAGAAATCCTACACTAGATGTCTATCTGATAGTGCTGTAGCTATATTTAAGGAAGTGATTCCATTGGCACTTATTTCAATACAATGTCTCAATATCAATGTAACGGAGGACTCCTATGCTAACTTTAGTCCCTCCTAAATTAATCATCTTGTTGATAGTGCTGACACTCGACTCTGTCGCTCCTCTAAAAAAGAAGATAATAAAACAGAGAAAGCAAGATACGTGGCTTAACCAAGCTGGAAGAATGTCGTTTCTGACTAGATAATCTTAAAATATATAAGAAGGCTCTCCGTATTGCCAGAGCAGTTTATTACTCATGATTAATAGAAGAAAATAAGAAAAACCGCAGGTTTCTTTTCAGCACTGACAGAGAGCCACAGCTCTACAGAGCCTTCTATTCCTATATCGCTCAATAGTGACAACTTTATGAACTTCTTTAATGATAAAATTCAAATTATTAGATTGAAAATTGATCACCTCCTGCCCTCAATCGGTAACAAATTAACTTCAACCACAGGAACCTTAAAAACAGCTGTAACAGCTGAAATATATCTAATATTTAAGTCTCATCCTTAATTAACACCTCGTTATTAAATATGATCATCTATTATCTATTATCTGTCTGGATCAAGAATTGTGGCTGCGCCTGTTGACCTGGTCCTGCCTGACGCCCACGTAATTATTGTTTTGTTTCTTCTTTTTTTTGGAGGCACGAGGAAGCTTTTTTGGACTTCCTCCTGGATCCATTTTTTTCATATACGATCACATCATCATTTGCGTCACATGGATTGTCTATGTTGTATTTTTACTATGTTTATTCTCAACAAATGACATCTGTCCATCCTGGGAGAGGGATCCCTCTTCAGTTGCTCTCCCTGAGGTTTATTCCATTTTTCCCCTTTAATTGTGGGGTTTCTTTTGGGGAGTTTTTCCATGTGCGGTGGGAGGGTCTCAGGTATGCTGTACAGTATGTGCGCCACACGGCTATTCACACACATTTTAGGGACAAAATCTGGTTCTCAAATCAAAGCTCATTCAGTATGAGCTAAACTGGTAAATTTAGCTGATCGCGTCACAAGGTGGTCACAACCATTGCCTATAAAGCTCTGCAAGGTGTAGAGAATATTATGAAATGACAATAAACCTGAATGTTTTGTTTTTTTTGCTACTGATGAAATTTCCATTCCAGACCTAAGATATGTATTTTTATTTGATGTCCATTATTTTGATCCATGATTGAATGGTTGAAATGTTTTTTGTAAGTGTGACATAGTATAAACAGTTGACATATTAGTATATTAGTATATTGAAATATACAGATATTAACGCATGGTGTATGAAACAGGTGTTATGAATGGAATATGGTGGTGAGGAGGAGGAAAGATAAATAAATAGTTAAATAATTAGTAATAACAATGTTGATAAGTAAGTTCCATTACTACATTAATATGTTTTATATATATAATATTCTTCCTTTTGTCTCCTTATATTTAGTTTTCTTATCTTTTTCTCATGGGTGTCACTTCCTTGGGCTGCCCCTAGACCTTTAAGAAGGAGCTGGCCCACTGCAGGTCATGCCTTCTCATATAGGGCTGCCCCAGAACCTCTGGGATGGAGCCAGTCCATTATGAGTGAGTTATTATGTTGTTGTCTTTGCTTTGCTTTTCTTTCTAGTTTTTTTGTTGTTTGAGGCCCTCACCCATGTTAACCTAAAATACTACATATAATAGAAAAGTTAATCAAAAGACACAAAGAAGGGGACAGTTGACAATAAAAAGTTAGAGGGAGATAGAAAATAAATAAATAAACGGATAAAAATAACAATTGTGTTAGGATTATAGACTATACGAATTTTCTTTAATAATTGATATAATAATATGTTGTATTGGTCATAGAGGGATGAAATGAATAATAGGTGAAGGTGGAAGGTGACTTACAAAGAGCTGGTATAACGAAGCCCAGGAGAGTAGGTAGTAGGATAGTGATTGCTGTCCAAAAGTGTTATTGCTAAGTGGCATGGAAGTAGGTTTCACAAGTTTTGTGTACAGTTTGAACACAATTTAGATTGTACCATACATATTTGGAACTGTTTGATGGATTGATTAAGTTACGGTAAGTCTGTGATTTGGATTTCTTTACAGAGTGTTTTCTATATATCTATCCATGTGTTGTCTGACTGGTTATGATGGATCCAGTTAGGTATGTGTCTAAGACTTATTAGGTTTTGGGTTTTTGTAGGGTTTCCAATTTGATCCTAGCTAATTTGTTTTCCCAAAAATATTTAGTGATGATGGACACCAGTGATTATAACCATGTGAGGGTGGGATGAATTTGAATCATAGAGAATAAATTATTTATTTTAGGGTTTTAGGTTTCTTGTTGGGATGAGATTGTTGTTGTTTTTTAGATACAACAATATGTCATCTGCGTAGAGACTGATTCTATGATGTGTGTTGGGAGTTTGAATTCCGTTGATGTTGTTTTGTCAGATAGCTGCTGCTAAAGGCTTGTTGGAGAAGGTGATTAGATCAGTACATTTGCAGAATTGATTTTAATGCAGAGGTAAAAAATTGTAGATCTGCATATTTTACTACAATGAAGGAGTAGAACAAAGCATAAATATTGATAATGATGTCGACCCTAGACAAGATACAGTAGATGTTGCCAAGCCCCTGCTATCTACTTCTATGTTTTGGTCAAGCCCTTCCCTACATAAACATTGGCTGGAAATCTTTGATACATTTTTAGATTGTAATGGGATTCAATTTGAACTAACTGCATTCTTTGGGGTTCAGCCCCCAATTCTGCTGCTTCCAAAACATAAAGTAGACTTTATAGCGTTTATTACCTTGTAGTTAGATGTCTGATTTTACAGAGGTGGAAATCACCGGCACCCCCTCTCATTCCTCATGGGTTAAAAATGTAGGTGTACTATAATTGATTCTCTTGCCAAATAAAAAAAATAATGAGGACCTTTTTTGCACATAATAAAAAGTTTTTTTCTGCTATTCCAGAACAACAGCTTTATTTAAATGTGTCTACCTTTAGTGGGTTTGGAATGTTATGTTTCTGAGTCTTTGATAACTGGGATTATTGCTTTTTTCTTGACTTTGATTTTCCAGTTATTTACTAGATGAAGTACTCTACTCAAAATGTTTATATCTGAGCCCATGTACCAGGAATTGGGTTTTCTCAGTTTCATTTAGTTGGAATTTGTATTTTCTTAATAATTCTTTAATTTTCTGTTAAAATGTGCTTGTCCTTTGTACTTCTGTGGACAAAGAAATATATTATATTTCCACATAGTACCCCCTTAACAACCTCCCAAAGGAGAGCTGCTGATGTCTTTGTCTTTATTTCTAGGTCCACTATCTTTTAATATAGCTGTCAACTTTAGCAGTGTCTTGTTTTAAGTATGTATGGGTTGTCTCTATTCCATATTAGTGACACAGGAGAATGGTCGCTGATGATAATGAGGTGAATCTGCAAGTCTGAGATATTTGATATTATTCAGTTGCTGGTTAGGACTTAATTTGTGAATATAAGTGGTGGATGGGTAAAAAGAATGAGTATTTTCTGGAAGTTGAATGTTGTAAGCACCAACTGTTGCAAGACCAAAATCACTCATGCTTTATTGTTGCTGAGGCTTGTCAGGTAGGTATATTGCTTGAGTTGTTTTGTTTATTGATACAAATATAACTGTATTTAAGTAACCAAGTATGATTGGGCAATTGAACATGCTGGAGAGAAAGGAAAAGTTATGAAAAAAGGATGGTTTGTCTATGTTTGGGCCGACAAACGACTTCAGGATCTGTGATTATCGTAATATAGACAAATTAGATATTTGTGTTAAGTAATATTGATACGCCTATTTGTTTTGTGTTGGAATGAGCAGAAAATATTTAAGTGAATTTTTGCGATTTAAATGTATTACATTGTATGCAGCAATAAATCATGGCTTTCTAAAACAACATTAAGGACAGGCCTCAAGGGCGAAAGAAAAGAAAACTAGAGATGGAAAAAAGAACACAGGATAAAGGGCTGTGATAGTTTGTTGAATCTGATTGGATAATCTGTCGTTTTTCTTATAACATTAAAGTCCTGTTTTGAATCGAATAAACTGTTTATTTTAAACTTGCAAGATGGCTAAAAAACACAACACAATATATGAAATGTAGATATTACCCTAAATCATTTCAGGCTAACCATTTGCTTTCTAGCTATGTTAAATTGTGTTTTTGTAGATCATATTTGGAAATATTTTGATAATTTAATAATTTGTGTATATTAATTAAGAGGCCTGGAAGATACATATAACATGCCTATGTATTGTCTTTCAGCCTATATTCAAAAAATTATATTAATGTAATTATAATCTTTTCAGGGAATTATTAAATTATGTTGGAGCAACCTGTGGGGCAGCAGGAACATCTACCTAGTCAGCTGACATGACAGAAACTTCAGGGCATCTACTAAATATGTGCATGTCTGTTGCTTTTGTAGTTTAATATGTTGACTTTATAATTTATTTTGAATACTTTGCTCATAACTGAATGGACACACACACGCACATTGGGTGTTCACAATGGTTAGGTGGTTTCACTGGCAGTGTTTTAGGGTCACAAACAAAATCTTTTTAAGGCCCACAAACATGCTAGGTTCTGGACCTGAGTGACTCTCTTTGTTGTTGACTGAATCCCAGTCACATAACGTCTGGAATTCTCTGTGCAATACCTCGATCAGAGAGATTCTGACATGGAGTCCGAAAAGTTTGTCAATAGATTGCTCACCTCTGTGCCCCATGATGACTTCGGTGGGGTGGATCGAGATGTTTTTAAGCTTCTGAGTGAATCTGGATGGAGTCTTTGGTGTGGAGATAGTCATATTCGTCCTCTTTTATCCTGTTCATTGTGCAAGAAGGATAAAACAATTGTCAAATTAGTTTTCCAGGTCTTCCAAGTTGCTTGGTTGTGGAGGCCAAATTCAGTAAGAAAAATTTTGCATTTTTGCGGAAAGATAGTGGAAAGAAAACTTTTGATCCAGCAATAAGAGGAGGCCATCTTGTAATTAGTTTGATTCTGTTTTGCTGATAAATTGCAGCCGCTATTTGCTCCTCTCTCTGTGGGAAGAGCCTATGAATTCACTTCATTAAAATTCCAACCAGGAAGATGACACCTTTTATTTAAGGTCCCCGATTCTCTCCCTCCTCTTTCTCTCTCGCTTTCTGTCATGCTCCCTCTCTCTGCTCTGTTTCTTTTTACACAGGAGAGATTGATTTGAATTTTAATTTGCCAGCACAATGTCACAGCGTCTGTTTATGAAATGAGGTCAACGAGCTCAAGTTGTTTTACAGGATCAATACGAGGGAATGTAATGAGATAAAGGAAAAATGCTTGTCTTCCAATGGAAATATTAGCGAAGATGTTATAACCAAGGTCTTAACATTATTTGCCTTTTCTGTCAATGGAAGGCCTCACCATATTTATTTCAGTTACTTCAAGGGCCGCCTGTTTGGAGATTAAACTACAGACAGATAAAGTGAATAAAGTGTGCTCTTACCACCTTCATATCCAGCTGTTGAAGCTCAACCTCTGGGATATGTCTGTTGTGTGAGTTGTTTATTGAAACAGACATGCTCAGCTAAGCTTCAGAGAGCATCTGGTTGATTCACGTATTACTGACTTCACGAGGCTTTCAACTCCCGGGTTGACATGTGGTAATTCACACACACTCACATATAGTTGTGAAAGTCGGTTTGCAATTCTCGATGGCTTTGTCTCTCATTAGATCTGATCCCAGCTTACTTTTTTCTCTATGCTGTCACAGTATTGAGTTGTTGACAGGTTGCAATTACAAGGTACTCCACATTGTGTACTTCTATCAAGTAGGTTACAAATTAGCACAGAGTTTTTTGAACCAGTCTGCAAAAGCTGACATTAGTTTTTCAAATTTGTTTTCTAACAAATGTCGTAATGTACAAGAAGTATATATGGTGTATATATATTCCATTCTCTGTTTTTATTTAGCTGTCTCTGTGAAGCACTTTGGAACTTCGATTTTGTAAAGTTCTCTATAAATAAACATTACTACTATTTTTAATATTATTGTTTCATATAACCAAGTCCCTGACTGATAGTTGGGATAAAACTCCACAGTGACAAATAATTGTACCTTACACCTTTAAAGATGTGAACGTAGTGTTCACATTAGCATCCATAATGAGGGTCCAAATACACTCAATAATGACACTACTAACTTTCTTCATTTCAGTGAAGGACGGCGCTAGACACATTTATTATCAGTAGAAAATGAATCCCTCCGTGTTTTGATCTGAAAAATTGTGCAGAGTTCAATGGACTGAACATTGATCTGAAAAATTGCAAAGCCATCCAATGCCCAGCCAATTTGAGAGAAATATTACAAGCAGCAGATAAGGAGGGATGTTGTCTGGCAGCAATGATTGCTAGGAAAATGGTAGAGATTAGTGACAATTGTTTGATAAGAAGCTGTATAATGTGTATTGTAGAATGCTCTTGATTGCCTCTTAGGTGTTATAGTTTCTGCATTGGATAAATTAAGAGAACTGAATAGTGTGTTTTAAAATGGTACCCCATTCATTCCAGTGAAGGTTTTTCAGGCTTCTGTATTGTTGGGCCAATACAGCATGTGAACTCGTCTTCTAGGTGAGTTGAATGTCACAAAAAGACTTTGCGCATTTTATAAGAACTAATCGCTCAAATTCTGATCCTACATTCATTGTGTTTGTGATTCTAAGAAACATGAATTCATTGTTTAATATGGTTTTCGTATATGAATGTATACAGGTAAAAGGGTATTTGGTCTTGAGTGAGAACGTGACTACTGCATCAACATTACTTCGCATCCCACAGCTGCTAATGGAGGCTTAGCTCCTGCAGTAAATACTTACAACTAATATCTCAAAATACCTCTCTTAAAGCCAAAATATATTTTTAAACCAAAGGTTTATTAATTGCCTCCAAGATACACAAAGTGGACTTTCAATGCTGTGCCACTATCTAGTGGCATTCAGAGCAACTACATATTGAATGTTTGTTACAGTGTGTTTATTAGGATTAAGGTGAACATAACCAGAAATGACAGGGCGATGAAAAGGATGATGAGATGAAAATTAACTAGGATTCACTAAAGAAAAAAAAAAGGGTAAAATAAAACTTAACACTTTTAGAAAAGATGAAACTCATTCTCCCACTTCATTTCCATTTCTTCAGTTCTCAGCTGAAGTACGTCTCTCTCGGTTTGGATTGCAATCCCTGAGCGATTGTCTGAGAAGGTTATGATGGGAATACTGAGCACCAGCCTTTACTTTGTATCATTTTTAACCACACCAAAGATTGACCTGGACAGAGATGGGCCAGGAAATACCTTGGGGGCTGCTGTCTGATCTCCACAAACAACAAACAAGACCCAAAGTCCTGTTTGAAGCTGAAATTACTACACACACTACAGAAGTGTTGGGCACTATAAACAACATACTGAGGATTTAGCTATTCTTAAAGTCTTAATAATCAAAATGTTCACTTTGGAGCATAACTATGCTTCGTCAATTCCAGGGCAAATTGGCTAGATAATTAAATATCTTAAGCTCAAAGATTTACAAAATTTAACATGAGTGTCGAGAATGGAAAGCGTTCATCGTTTGGGTAACATACAGTAAATGTGTTCATTAATTTCCGCATCAGTCCACTTATTCAATTTAGATTTTTTTTGCATAGAGTTTGGAATTCTGACATAATGAAGTGAGTGAATGTTCTGGTTATTCTAAGCAGGTTTTTAATATGTAGTGCCTCATTTTGAGAATTTTAGGATGATTTGGTTAGCATTTAGGTCAAAGCACTGCTGTGACAGCTTTTTATTATTATTACAGAACGTACACAAACAGTGAGGTGTGGAACAGTTTGAGCTTCAATGCAAGTCCATCAGACATTTTACACAACTGTTGTTCCATGCTCTATTCACCATACTTTCCTGTTTGGTGCCACCCCAATAAAGGCAAGATAGCTGGGAATATTAGGTGAATGCTTTGGGAAAGGGCTTTTAGCTATATGCTAACATCAGCATACCAACATGCTCACAATGACAATGTTGACATGCTAATAATTGGCAGTTATCATGTTGACAGTGTTCACTAGTATAGTTTACATTGCTAGCATGCTAATATTTGTTATGTTTTTGCTGTGAAGCACTTTGGGCTGCAATTCTTGTATGAAAGGTGCTATACAAATAAAGCTTATTATTTTTTTATTTTTTATTATTAGTATTGTTATTATTATTATTAGTATTAGTATTAGTATTATTAGTATTATTAGTATTATTAGTATTAGCACTAAACACAAAGTACAACTGAGGCTATAACTGGAATGTCATTTTGTAGGTACGCCTATAAACCAAAATATGACCTAATGATGGCACTCGATGAAAGGTTAAGGGATCACCTACGTTATTACATCATATTCTAAAGGATAACATGATCTGTCCGAACCAAATATTATAGCTGTTCATCCAATAGTTGGCAATACATTACACCCAAAACCACAAATGTGGACCTGCTGGTGGTCCTGAAGGTGTTCCTCTCGAGTCATTGGGATTCATCCTGCGGGCACCATGCATGTTTGCACCAAATGTCATGGCAATCCATTCAAAAAGTGTTGAGATATTTCCATCTCGATTGAAGTGGTGGACTGACTGAATGACATTGTCATACCTTAGCGTGGCTAACGTAGCATCCACAGGAACTCTCTAGCATAAATGCTTTCTGTGCCTTTTTTTAACACCATGAACAAAGTTACAAAAAGTTCAATACTAACCAAGATCTCAATAGTACACTCCACTGTTGCAAGCCTGCTGCACACAAGTGTAACTTAATTTATCTGCCAATTTGCAGATTCAACCATTAAGTGAATACAAATCCAAAAAAATACAATATTCACTTCACACTGTGAATATATTACACTTAAATTGTTTCATTCATTTGGAAAAGAAGACATACAGTAGGCCTATATTATCATCTAGTTGAGATTCTTATTAATCTGTCAGTAATCCTTGTATGATTCATCTGTTCAAACTCCTTCACAACCAGTTCCTGACGACTGCTTCAACTCGCCAATCATGTTTTTCCCCCTCATCCTATGCGAATCCAACCATGCACTTTTGCCTCCATTCATCTCTTAATCTATGCATCCAATTCTCCCCAATGTTCTCCCTGTTTGCACTGGTGTCATAACGAGTTAACAGTATTCTTTTTGAATGCCACTCAGCCCGTCCTTGTGTAGCAGGCACTGAAGATTATTAGGACCCTCATTAAAAGATGATGTAAGACCACTGGAAGGCCAACATCTGAGTTCCCTCTCTCTATATTTCTATGCCTTGCCTTCAGACACTCACTCAATCACACTTTTATAACATTCCAACCTTTGAATGCTTCCCATAATCTGTAACCAGAATATGCTAATGAAACAGGGACATTAAACAGTGCTAATTGAGCTGACTCATTACACATGTTAGATAGATAGATAGATAGATAGATAGATAGATAGATAGATAGATAGATAGATAGATAGATAGATAGATAGATAGATAGATAGATAGATAGATAGATAGATATGTCTTTATTTATCCCGAGGGAAATTCAGGACACATAAGCAAATAAGCATTCAGGACAAATAAAACTGTTAGCTGCTGACCTTGGCAGTGAATTTCCCCTTATTTTCCAAAATCCTGAAGTTCACAAGTGAAAATATGAGTTTGATAATAATGATAAACTTATTTGAGTTGCCATCCGTTATTAATATGTGCTAAAGCAGAGGTTTTCAACAAGGGGTCTGCGACCCCTAGGGAGTCCGTGGAAGTACTGCAGGGGGGTCGCAAAATGTTTGGTTGTTTAGACTATTTTTGTTATTTTTTTTTAAAATAATTTCAACCAATTTCTTTTCCACAAATTTAAATGTCTTTAAATATACATTAAAATGAATCCAAACGAACGGATAACGGAGGCAGAAGACATTATCTTTCAGTCAGCAATGCACACATTCAGTATTAATTGAATAGCTTAGTATTGAATGCACAATAACAGGGCACTAGGCCCAGTTTAATATAAAACACAATTTTATACAATATATATAGTATGGGGTCCTTGCTCCACCTCTCCATCAGTTTGGGGGTCCTTGGACTGAAAAACGTTGATGAACCCTGCACTAAAGTATTAAGCCTAATGAGCAGTGACGAGTTCTGGAGAGACAATTTTGGGTCTCAGGCTACATACCTTACTTACATACTTAATGCTGGATGTTGTTCGGACATAATACAGTCTGAAACAAATACCTTCTTACACTACTCAAAGCTGAAAAAAGGTAAGGAAAAAGGACAAAAAACTTAAAAGAAACCCCACATTTAAAGGGGGGAAAAATAGAAGAAATCTCAGGGAGAGCAACTGGAGGGATCCCTCTCCCAGGATGGACAGACGTGCAATATATGACGCGTGCTCAGCTATGCATAAAGTAAAAGAGTTAAAATGCAGGGGTTGAATTTAGTACGTTGGCACGCTTCCCAAGCTTATTTTAATTAACCGGCCCTTAGGCCAACTAGCTGCTTCGTAAATGTGTTTGTGACGACTTTGCACCTCACAAGTAAGTTCCCTCTGGTAAAACTGCCTCTGACAAAGCTGTTAATCCTCAGTTATGACAACCATTATTATGCACTCTCTGGTTGCACTTGCAAAGGGGATTAGAGGAACTGATGTCATTGGCCATTATTGAAGCGTACCCAAATGCTGATTATGATTTTTTTTCCCAACTGATTTACCCTCATGAGTGTAAATGATATGGCATAATGTGTGACAGGTGTGTGAGTGGCGATGTACTGTTTGTAAATAGGTGTGTACGAGTCCACAGAGATGATTAGTCCACTGGCTCCTTACTGATGCTAATCCACAAACAAAAAAGATACTAGGTGCCATGAGCCAACATAAGCTAATGGTCATACCAGATCAAGTAAAACTGTAATAAGAAAACCCAAAAGTGAATTGAATTGAGCAGGTGATCTCAGGAATGTAACTTTTAGTTTGAAAGAAGAACAATTTATTAATATTATTCTGTGTTGTTCTCACTAGATTTGAAGTTTATAAAAATGCAATTTGACTGTTTATAAATTTGAACATTCATGTTTTTTACACATTATTAAATTAACTTGAAACCCTGGAGCCTTGAGTACCTGTTTATCTATGTTTAATTATTTCTACCATTGATGGAAACATGTTTTTTAATATAGTGACAAATAAATGTATCATAAATCTTTACAATATTTCAGATGGAGTTCACCAAACTGATCATCAAACGTACTATTTTATATCAAAGACCACCTACATACGAGTCTTTTCACATAACTATTTAAAGTTAAAATAATTGTAATGTGTTTATTCCTCCTTCTGTTTCGTGCACCAGTATGTGCTATTACTGTTAGTGTTTCTAAAAGGGCCAGTTCACACACATTACAAAAACACTTACCTTACCTCTTACCTATAGTGTTATCTAACCATGTAGATAGTTTTGGTTTGATTTGAGGTGCACATCCCATGAGGATTATAGGGTTAATTATGGCAATACCATTAGGACACTTAACAGCCCCTGTGATTGTACTTTATATTGAGAATGGGTCCAACTATTTTGTATTCCTGTGCCGAGTATTTTGCTTTCTCAAGATTTCTGTTCTTCAATAATCTTCTAAACTGGTGACCTTTTTAAAGTTTATTTTGCTGTCACAGCAGGTAGGGCTCATGAAATCATAAAAAGGTCTGCTTTTAAATAACTGCCTCTACAAATGGGAGATATGAAACTATATGGAAATGAAGGAACACAATAAAAGAAAAAGGAAAAATTCAGCATGTGTTGTTTGGACAAAAAATATTCATGACTCTCTGTCCCTTCTTTAACTGTGACATTTTGCTTCAGAGTGAACTTAAACAAACCGGAAATAAATAAATTGTACAGAGCAGCAGAGGAAAAAGATCTCGATGTCTCAGGTATTTTTCATTCTCTGGAACTATAAGATAACCTTCACTACAAAAGAATTTAAAAATAATGAAAGAAATCTGACCGCCATGGATGTAATTAAGACCTTTGTCTGACCATTAGGCATATGTTTTTTGGTATTTATATTTATTGCTATATTCGTGACATACAGTACTAGTGTCACTCACTTATACATATCTATCTACCTATATATCAAGCCATTGCAATTACTCCTGAAGAAACATCTACTGTTGATTGTTGTGTTAAATTACCAAACTGGACATATATTTGTTTAAGTTCAAATATGACAGATGATTACTGGAAATCCTAGAACCAGTTCTCAGTACAGAACTGTATGGTAATGCAGCAGCATTCTGAGATGGTGTGGCTTCATTGTCGTCTGTCTATGAACTGAATAAAGAAATAACACCTGATCCAGCCCTTCTTATTCATCACATTGCAAACAAACCATGATGCTAATATCAAAGGTGTATTATGTATTTTCCTTGCTTTTGGTAGTTGCCTGTGCCGCACTGCCTCTCAGCTGCTTTTGTGTATCCCCTGTTGTATTTGTTTTGTTACTTGGGAATATATTACATATTCACATTTCTGCGGCAAGAGAATCTTTTGAATATTAGCAAGGCAGGGAGCTGTCTGACTTGATCAAATATTGCCCTGCAGTCGTTTCTTTATACAAGCCAAGGTTTTATTTCAGATTCACACTGTGCTTTTTCAAGAAGGGTGCAGAAAGAGAATGTGTACTGTATATGCATGTGTATGTGTGATAAGTGTGAGCAAAGCATGAGTGAGTGCATGTTTGTACTTGAGCTGGGTGCAAATGGAGGCAGAACATCCTTCATCTGACTAATGCATAATTAATGCCCAGTGTGTTTGCAGTAATTATGGTACTGTATATATGCCATGCCTGGAAAATGACTATTTGTCCTTCAGTATAGAATCTGCTGGCTGAAATATTTACTTGTTTTTCAAACATCTGAGGAAGGGCATTTTTTTGTATGCCAAACAGATATTCTATATAAGTCTCACAGTGAAATTGTTGCATTTCACGGTTTCTGCAGGTTTACAGTATCGTCAAGATTTTATGAATATTTTAATTTTACATCACGATAATGATGAGTAGCCAGTTTGTAAAGTGAATATACATAACATTGCATTGCTTCTCTTTATTGTCCCTATTTAATACGCATGCATCCTTTCACAATATCTGCTGTTCCTTCAGACAAATTAGACATAACCATCTGTTATTAGATGCAATAATTTGGACTATTCTCACTACAGTTAGATAAGGGTTTGTTCTTTGTTTTTTGGAGCTCTTTGCTATTGTTGGCTTGACATGACAGCATATGCAAGATATCCTCAACCAGCAGAAATAGAAACTGAGAAAGGACCCTGAAAAAATAACAAATCATACAAGCTGAACTCCTCAGTTGCTCTCCCTGAGGTTTCTTCCATTTTCCCCCCTTTAATTATGGGGTTTCTTTTAGGAAGTTTTTCCTTGTGCGATGCGAGGGTCTAAGGACAGAGGGTGTCGTAACCTGTACAGTCTGTAAAGCACACTGAGACAAATGTATAATTTGTGATATTGGGCTATACAAATAAATTTGATTTGATTTGATTTGATCATGAGGATCAAATTGACGTTAGCTAACATAACTGTCTTAGTTAAGATAAAGTTAACTCTAAAATACACTTTTTGAGTTTGTAAATATATGTACAGCCAATGTATTATTCTATCAATCGAATACATTTCTGTTTCCAGTAGTGTTGGCAACTTCAGTTATTTCCCTTTTTTCCAGAGAAAAGTAATGTATTCAATTAAATGACAGACAGTTGACAGTTGTCCACTGTCATTGAATACAATGACAGTGGACAACTGTCAACTGTCTGACCACAGAGATCAGGACGTGTTGCACTTAATCCTTGATGCTCAATTTCTCCTGCTGTCTTTGCGATGTATACAGTTTTCTATGATTAGATTTGACTGGACCACAGATTTGCTTTGAGGTCATTTAATTGAATACATTACTTTTCTCTGGAAAAAAGGGAAATAACTGAAGTTGCCAACACTACTGGAAACAGAAATGTACAGAAATGTATTCGCTACTAAGCCGGGCTTTATGGAGGCCATTGGTTATACTTGTGCACTGTTGCGTGTGGTGTCTGTGTTATTTACTGTATGTGACCTCTAAGGAATTCCACACCGCCACAGTTTAATTCTGGAGAACTCAATTATCTGTCAGAATGGCATAGCAGGCATTAAACACAATAGCAATAGCAAGTTTATTTCTACAGCACATTTTGTACACAGGGGCAATTCAGGACTTCAGGAACATCAATATATAACATGTGAGTCAAATTAAAAAATTGTTTAATAACATCGTGGCAGTAACCTTGACAGTGTGTTCATCTTTTTTGGAAGACCGAATAGAGAACCATAGAGCAAAAGCCCAATGTCACTTCCCTTTCGGAAGTGACTAGAAGTTTACTTCCAGAATTAAAGTGTAGTAGAATAAGAGTACAAGTGTTACAGCTCAATCATATGCACATGAAAAGATAAATGTTTTTAACCTTGGTTTAAAAATTACAAAATCGCCAAACTGTGTTCAAGTGAATATTTAGAATACTCGGCATGTGTTCTAAGAGAACAGATTAAGTAGCAAATACAATCCTCAAGTATTATATTAGTAGTATTATGGCGTTATGTAATTGTCTGATTATACAAACTTGTTAACGCTCATCTTGGATTCACACAGAACTGCACTGATCATCAAGGTTTTGATTTTATACTGTAAAATGAGTAAATCATTTTCAAGAGGTTTCCAGAATCCATATGCTCCATGCTGTCTAGTTTGATTATATACTTAAAAACTCTAAACTTCCTATATTCTAAGCTATAATCTTCGAGTTCAGCTTGACATGACAATGTCTGCCAAACATCCCAGTCGGGTTCACATAATTGCTGAATGTACAGTAAATGTTTCCACACAAGGCCTTTTCCCTCGCTCTCTTTTAGTTTGAGGTCTTACCATCAATAAATGAAAGCATTGTTTCAATGTTAATATCTGATTTTTATTATTGTGTGTGTGTATGTTTTGGCTCATATAGTTTTTTGCCTCTGTGTTAAATAGTAAATAGTGCTGTGTAAGTCCTTGTGGGCTGAGAAGCATTGTATGACACTAGAAGGAATATATTCATTCAATTTATTTATTTTTTCACAAATAAGTGATGAGACCATTATGTAGGAGAAGAGAAGAAAACTCTTCGGACTCGGCCAGGCCTACAGACAAGAAGACAGGGTAAAAACACTTGAATTTGGATTTTCCTCTTAACATTGTTGTTGTCATTGCAATGTACTGTATGTATTTGACAAACCATAACCCTGACATTTACTTACACTTGGCAACTGGTAATAAAAAATTTCGATCGCTCAAGAATGCATCATGGCCACATACTGGCTGTTTTCTTGCTCTCAATAATCCATTTAAAATATTTTGTATGGAGGAATTAGAAAAGGTTGAGCTATTTGCTTCCCTCAGTTTGACATTGAGGTTTAAAAAAATGTACACTAAAAAAATGAGGAGTGCAAACAACTGGAAATTGAATAAAACTAAAGTTCAATAAAATGTTTTGTTCTGTTTAAATCAGAACCCTTTCAACATTTCATTTTTTAGAAAAGCAGAACAATGGAAAAAGTCCAACACTGCATATCATAAGTTTTTCTAATTAAATTATATAAGTGCTGTCTGTAATGTGCAATAACTGGCAGCAGCCAACATTACTTTAACATACATTAAAGAAAAGCAAACCAAATGAGTCCTTTAATCTGTATTAGTTATTAATCCTACTCGTATAACAAAACAATAATTTCCTATTTAAAAAAATAAGAAGATAAGAAAACTTTTGATTGCTTACTACTACACTGCTGGTTGGACCCGTGTTGGCAGGGTTAGCCCTCAACCACAGTGACCGACCCAGGGGTGATGTATTTTGAGGGGAAGGCGCAAGGGCTGAGCTGTGGTTCATTGCGTCCAGCATGTGCCGATGTGACAGATGATGCTTACCAGGAGAGCTGACTAGTTCCATCTGTAAAATGTCAAAGCTGGAGCACTGCACATCCAAGAAACCCTGCTTATTTTCGGCTCCCGGTCAGACCATGACCACCTATGCCCTTTATTGCAGGGATGGCACGTGACCATATTCCCTTCAGCTCACCAACTCATTTTTTACTCGTAGGGTTTCTGAGGTGTGGGTTCCAGGGAGGCCAACAACAATATATTGAGCAATAGCCTCTCCTTTACCCATCACCTGACTAGCAATACACTGAACCTTTCCCCCCTGGGAGTCCAACCAGATCCCATGGGTGCAGGTCCAGACCCCAGATGCTCACTTCTGAGCTCTCATCCCAGCCTGGTTTCCCTGTTTCAGGAGAGATGACTCTTTTCCCTTTTTTGGCCAATGCATGAGGTTTGTTGAATCTCTGATTTTCACTTTTGTAATGATTCTGGAGCAGTCATGGTAGTATTCCCATTACGTCTACATGTGCTTTGTGGACTTGGAGAATGCTTACGATTACATCTCTCTGTGTGTCTTGTGGAGGTACTATGGGGTGTTGAGGCCTTTGCTTTCCAGTTGTTGTATCAGCAGAGAAGGCGCAGTGTTCAAACTCTTTGAAGTCAAGTCAGGTTTTATTGAATTTATGAAATAGCTATTATTATATATTATTTATTCAATTTATTAAATAACTATGATTATGACTATCACTTACCTTACCTCCAGAGAATGTCTTTCATTTTCACTGTTTATGGAAGGTGCTGTGGATGGAAATTGTTTGGAGAATAATATTTCCATTTCCTAACACCTGCTGCAGCTTTCAAATATATTACCACACTGATAGAACTCAGTATAAATCCAGTCATAGCGGACGATCGGTCTGGAAATTGTGAACATGTACATAATGTTGTTTGAGCCTCTCCACTCTCTTTTGTCTTTTTCTCCTTCCCTATTCTCCCCATTTTCCTCTCACCTCCCATCTATTACTGCAGGCCTCCGACACAGCCTATTTAGAGGCAACTCAAATATTTCTATCTCACATTAAGGGTTCGTGCCTCGGATGGGTGACCGTGATGTGGAGTCTTGTTAGTGTCTGACCCTCGGGGCATCTTGCACAGGTGGGAAACTATCAACATGAATCCGAGGTGACAACAGCAACCGTATAGCTGCATGCCTGCTCTCAATTTACATCTGCTCCCTGTTACTCTCCAAGCCCAAGAACATAATGAGCACAAACAATTCAGAGGAAAATAAGATTAATGAGGGCTATAATTGTGTTTGGAATTGCAATTACTGTTATCACAGCCTTTTGTCGAAGGGATTTAGTGTAGCCAGATGTGTTAATGGAAAGACTGTCATTGTTTGAGTGGATTGGATCAACTCCATTCTAAGCTTCGAGCTCTATCGACTTGTAATTAGTGATTTTTATTGACCAACTACAGCTGGTGCAGAAATGACAGCAAGTCTCAGACGATGCAGTGCTGAGATGACTCATGTAGCCGCCAGGTAGGGTTAGAATTCAATCACACGAGGTACGACTCTAATGAAACGCAATCCCATCAGCTCCTTAAATGTATGCATTATTCACCATTAATCACAGGCCTCCTCGCTTGTTCCTTGAGTCCGTTGGATTGGAGCAGAGAAAAAGACTCACCTTGTTGAATGGTGACGCCGTGTAATCCAGGATCCAGACAAGTTTCAGTGAAACAAAAGGATATCACAGCTCGTGACATCCCGTTGAATATCCGATGCAGACACGGACGCCGCCCAGTCCCTCATCCAATGGCCGCAGGATAGATGCAGAAACGATCCATGCAGTCGCTGTTCTCTGTGTTTACTCTGATGATGCCAAGTAGCAGGGTCTGCAGGAGGAGAGCTCACAAGATTGACTGAAATATTCAATATAATCTGAGGACTATAAAAGACTAAAAATGAGACTAAGATAAAACTAAAATGCCGAGACTTTTAGACAACTAAAACTTGACTAAATAAAAACAGGTTGACTAAATATGATTTTAAAAAGCACATTTGACACAGGACAATTAATTAATTAAATGAGCTGACAAATGTATTTTACGTAATTGTATTAAGAGAGCTGTATGCTGCAACTAAAACATTTATCGTTGCCTATCGAGCATTTCCCCCAATTTCTAAAAAGACACAAATGTTGACAAGAAACCTCCAACTGAAAACAAGGAAAATTATCTTTTTTTTGTATTATTAATTTTTTGTTTGATATTCGTCAAACCTTCCCAGAACCAAGACACAATACATGGTGTGGCCTGGGGGCCTAAGAGAAAGAGACACTAATATACGTAAATTATCATTTTACATGGAAGTGGGGTTTTGAGCCGTTTCTATTTAACAAAGACGTAACAATGATGTGTGTTAGAATTTAACAAATACAATTCCCATGAAGTTACATAATCTGTGTAGTTAAGGAGGCCTACAACATGTAATTCGGTATAGTCTTGATGCAAAATTTCAAGTTGTAGCCTGGTTCCACTGTCTGGTCTTTTTTTTCTTTCCTCTGTAAAACACCACTGACATGCAGTTACCAGTGATAGAGCTCAGGCACTTGTATGTTTGAAAAGAGGACTCCATTTATCCCTGACTCTGCTATCAAATGTGCTGTTAGGGACTGAATTTGAAATGTGACTCTATCTTCTGAATATGGTCTTGCTCTCTTGAGTTGCAGTGAACACAACTTCAGTGACACGCTGCCACTAAAGGCATAATGTTCTCTTGCTGGTCCTGCTAGAACTAAAACCAGCAATCCTGTCTGGCCTCAGACTGTCACCTTTACTTCAACACTTTAAGCAAATAGCTCCTATTTTGTTTTTATCGTTGTCGTAGTTATTTTTATTTTTAAATAAGTTATTGCTGCTGTTTGTTCTAACAACCTCGGATGTAGGGAAGGCTAAAAGTGTCTCAAACCAGAAACAGAGTTTACTCAGATCTCCAGGGGTGTTCATGAATTCAAGGGTCATTTCACAGGTCGCTGTCTTACACTGTGTTTTGTAAGTCTTTGTGTTCACCATATGTGAGCACAGTGCAACCATCAACCTACTACACACTCTTGCTAGGTGGAAAAAAGAAATCAAACAAAAACCTTCATGCAGCAAAGGGCTGATTCTGCTGAATCTGAGGGGAGGATAGATTACACAGGACACACATCTGACAGGTTTTTTGAAATATGATGCATCCTACATAATGTATTGAATAAAAGCCAACAAATAAAAAGTTAACAAATAAGTCATCAGCTAGTATGTACAACAAACATTTTCCTGATCCACATTGTTGAAGTTTAAATAGCAGTTTCAACCAGGGTAATATAAGAGTTGTTCATGTTGCAGACATCCCACAGATCATAACCCCAAATTGCTATAATTATATCCATGTTAATGTCAAATTTATAAGACAATTATACACTTGTCGTTCTTTGTTCCTTATATACGGTACAGTTAATAAATAAAATAAATAAAGGCTGCCCCTCCCTCTAAACTGAACAGATACTACAATCTTTATCAGTCATCATTGCAAATATGCTGAGAAAATTGATTGATGACAAAATACATCTATCCCTGATTATATGTAATTGGAAATGTGTTCGCTTACAACATATAGAGCTCTCCTTTGCTTTGCTTTGTCGGTGAATGGCTCCATAATAGTCTCTTTTTTTGTTGCCATTTAAAGGTAATGGTGTGAAGCCAATTTGTATTCCATCAGCAGACAGGCTCCAAAAAAAATCTAAATATATACACCCTGCAAATTATAGTTGGATACAAAAGTAGTCGTCAACAGGTTATACTTTTGGCCTAGAGATTTAAAGAAATAATTGGACATATTTGGAAATGCGCTTGTTATCTTATCTTGTTATGTTAGATGAAAAGCATGAAACCACTTTTGTGTCCATCTGTTAAATATAAAGCTACAGCCAGGACACAATAAATTTAGCATAAAGACTAGATGCAAAAGGAAACAGCTAGCATGGCTCTTTCCAAATTGCAGTGGTTTCCTAGAGTCTCAGCTGGTTGTCTGGTAGTCTCCAAGAAATAGTCTGGGACATAACCCTGTAAAATCACAACCTCATCATTTTGCACTCATATCTTTTGTACGGTTTAAACAAACAATATATAAGGTGCTGGTGGGTGGATTTATTTTTTACCTCTGGAAAGAGCCAGGCTAGCCTTTTTCCCCTGCTTCCACTCTTTAATGTTAAGCTAAGCTAATCACCTCCTGGCTTTAGCTCCATAATTAGCCTACAAAGAGTGGTATCAATCTTCTTATATACCTCTTGGCGAGACAGAAAATAAGCCTATTTCCCAAGATGTTGAACTACTTATTTGCATTTGCTTATACTGGTTTGATATTGAATTAAACTGTGTTAGGTGTTGTTAAAAATGTTACCCGGTGGGGTACATGTATATGTAACCAAAAGTCCCCTGTACTTTTGTAAATCAGTTGTAATTTCCTCCTTTAACCTTAAATAATAGTCAGAGGGATTGTCATTTAAAAACTGAAAAACATGCTATACACCAGAGTGAAATCCCAGCCTCATTAAAGTGGTTGTTTTAGTTGTCACATGGTGACCTTTGAGTTATTGTATCATATCGTTTTGAATGTGAGTATGCATTTAAATAGACAAGAACTGTCCCTTCAAGCATGCATGGAATCCTACTGAAAAGGGAGCATGGTTAATAACATTAAGAAATCAAGTAAGTGCAAGACAAATATTGTTGGCATCCACAGTCCAGGCCTGGGTGTGTTGCTGAGTCCTCCTAACCAAAGTGCCCTACCAAGAGCTGACCCATATCATTAAGGCGGCACCAGGAGGAAGGGGATTCTCCAGAGATCACTAACCTTCTCTGAAGATGCCGGGAGGGTCGGCCATCCAACTCCACTAACAGGGTGCCAGAGAGGACCCTTCTGGATTTTTAAAAGAGAGCCCCCTTTACTCTTTACTATTTACTATTTACTCACACACACACACACACACACACACACACTCACACACACACACACACACACACACACACACACACACACACACACACACACACACACAAACACACACACACACACACCATATCCATGATGAAAGCTTTTTTGGGAGAATGTTTCATCTTAGTGTGCCTTCAGTGAGATAGGAAGGACAGAAGTACAAGTTTTAAGAGATCTTTATGTTTGAGGTCTGTGTGAAGTGTGTGTGTGTGTGTGTGTGTGTGTGTGTGTGTGTGTGTGTGTGTGTGTGTGTGTGTGTGTGTGTGTGTGTGTGTGTGTGTCCTTAAATGTGAAGTGTTTGTAGTGGCTCGTGTGTGTCCGCATGCACGCCTCTGCCTGACAGCCCAGAGCTAGCTCCTCACCAAAGTATGAGTTTCACACGCATTTCATTTCCTGCAGTCAGCATCAATTCAAACCCTCCAAGGAATTAACTCTATCTACCTGCTTGTCGTTTTCTCCTGTCGCTCCAGGTGCACCTCTCTCACACACACACACACACACACACACACACACACACACACACAAATGCACTCACACAGATTTTACTTTAAAGGTCTCCCAGTCAGTCTGCAGACTGTGCACTGAAAAAAAGAAGTCACAGTGATGGATGGTGTGCACAGCTGCCACACATCGATATATTATTAATGCATTATTGATTAATGTCTGTCACGGGTCTCCCACTATATAAGTACCCAAAAATGTTCCTGCCCAGCACCACATCTCCATGCTATCATTAGCAACTGACACTAATTTGTCCCTTAAGGGTTACGTTAGTATGGTATTAAAAATAGTTCCATCTACGTGGGAGTTTTGATGCTTGTGTCAGTATTTGTAAGTTGAAGGTACTGATACAGCTGAAAATACTGCTGATATGTTGTAATATGATCTGTAATTTAAATCTATCTACTGTAACTTTGCAATGTATAATTTTGAAAATGACCATTCAGCGTGGCAATATTATCCCATGACAAACACTGAAACCTTTACTATAACAAACGCAGACCAGAAAAGTCCCAAGTGAATTATTTTTTGGAAGATACTGACTGCTGACCAAATTTGAATTAATTAAATCACAGATGTGTTCAATACACGAGGAATTAAGGAAGAGCAATCAATTAGCTGGGACGAGCATTATACAGGGTCAAGTGCATGGACTGCCCCTATAATGGAGCATGTGCCCTATCAAATAAAACCACTGCAAGATGTCATTGCCAAATCATTAATTATGTTAAAAGCAGAGATGTTGATCATTAATTCACTGTCAGACACTTTAAATATATACAGGTTGTGTGGACTCCACTGTTGGCATCTTAAATCCAATACGTGTGATAACATCAGAAGTCTTTTATTTGTGTGTTAGAACATGAGGGACTTTATTGTTCAGAATCTAGAAAATTATCATTCTCACTTTAAAAGATATGCATGCAAATATAGAAAACAATTTATACAAACATACTTTGTGCAAAGAGCACAGTTTAATTGGAGATGGAGGCTAATAAGGGTCACTGATCATTGATATGGGTGGAACCTGCATGCATGTGCTGGAGTTCCTTCCCTTACATTCTCTGAGCACATTAGGGTTCTGTAGATTTCATGGAATACACTCTTGATTTTGTAGTGTGGCAATAGACAGGATTTAATAGGTTTTTATAGGTTAATATTATATGAATTTCGATCCATTTTAAGAGCAAAAATAATAATTCTGCATTTGGAGCAGAGTGCATATAATACATTCTAGTCGTAAGGCCAATTTAGCTATTGAAGAAGACTTCATTAACATACTCTGATCGGTTAATTCATCACTATAACTGGAACCTTTGGGGGCATCTGAGGACTGAAACAACTGACTTAACAAAAATGTCCACGGTAAAACCCATCCAGGGCATGGATGGATTACCAATTGGGCCCACAGGGCACAGGCCCTATCACAGCACAGTATGATGTGATTTATGTTGATTTCAAAATGAAAGGGCTGAAGCTTCTTGAAATGTTGATGTCCCAAGAAATAAGCTGGTATGACATCTTTATAATTACTATTGTTTTCCTCTGCTGAAAGACATCATAAAACTCTCTATGGTCTTACTTGACCAACGCTAAGGATGATGGGAATGTCATTAGCTTTGAATATATTTTTTCATAAACCAAAAATAACATTTTTGAGGTGATGATGGAGAGGAAGGGGATTAGCTGAGCCATATGAATCCATCCTCTGGGCACAATAATTATCTGAACCAAATTGTATAGCAATCCATCTAACAGATGTCAAGACATTTCAATAAAAGCAAAACACCTCTACCTCAAAGGAAAGGTCAGGGGATAACTAGTAGTCAGTAAGCTTTATTCTTTTGTTTGTACAAAGTTCCATGACAATCCATCGAGTAGTTGAACTGCTAGATAGTCATTGCTATCTATAGAGTCTTTCCCCAAGCGGTGTTAAAAAATATCTAAATTAATGGGTGCTGTGGTTTAAAAAAGTTTGGGAACCTCTGGTTTCAGGGGTAGCAACAGTGCAACAATATAATAATCTGTTCTTCTTGAACTAGTTCTAGAACTAGACCAGTAGTGGGTTAAATTGAAAAATGAATTCCTACCAATATTGCAAATAAACTAAAGCAATATACAGTATATCTCAAAAGTGAGTACACCCTTTAGATTTTTGCAAATATTCTGTTATATCCTTTCAGGGGATAACATTATCCTACTGAAACTTTGATATAACTTAAAGTAGTCAGTGTGCTGCTTGAATAACAGTATAGATTTATTGTCCTTTGAAAATTACTCAGTACACAGCTGTTAATGTCTAAACAGCTGGCAACAAAAGTGAGTACACCCCATAGTGAACATGTCCTAATTGTGCCCAATGATGTTGTTTTCCCGCCCTGGTGTCATGTGACTCGTTAGTGTTACAAGGATTCAGGTGTAAATGATAAGCAGGGCTGTTAAATTTGGTGTTTTGGGCACAATTTTCTCTGAATGCTGGACAACATGGCACCTCATGGCAAGGAACTCTCTGAGCGGCTGAAAAAAAGGATTATTGCGCTTCACAAAGATGGCCTTGGCTATAAGAAGATTGCCAACACCATGAAAATGAGTTGCAGCACAGTGGCTAAGATCATACAGCGGTTTTCCAGGACAGGTTCCACTCGGAACAGGCCTCGCCAGGGTCGACCAAAGAAGTTGAGTCCACGTGCTCAGCGTCATATCCAGAGGTTGGTTTCCAAAAATAGACGTGCGAGTGCTTCCAGCATTGCTGCAGAGGTTGCAGAAGTGGGATGTCAGCCTGTCAGTGCCCAGACCATACGCCGCACACTGCATCAAATCGGTTTGTATGGCCGTCGCCCCAGACAGAAGCCCCTTCTGAAACCGATGCATAAGAAAGCCCGCAAACAGTTTGCTGAAGACAATGAATCCAAGAACATGAGTTACTGGAACCATGTCCTGTGGTCTGATGAGACCAAAATAAACCTGTTTGGGTCAGATGGTGTCCGGCGTGTGTGGCGGCACCCTGGTGAGGAGTACCAAGACAAATGTGTTTTGCCTACAGTCAAGCATGGTAGTGGCAGCATCATGGTCTGGGGCTGCATGAGTGCTGCCGGCACTGGGGAGCTGCATTTCATTGAGGGACACATGAATTCCAATATATACTGTGACATCCTGCAGCAGAGCATGATCCCCTCTCTTCGGAAACTGGGCCGTAGGGCAGTTTTCCAACATGATAATGACCCTAAACACACCTCCAAGATGACAACGGCCTTGCTGAAGAAGCTGAAGGTTAAGGTGATGGACTGGCCAAGTATGTCTCCAGACCTAAACCCAATTGAGCACATGTGGGGCATCCTCAAGAGGAAGGTGGAGGAGTGCAAGGTGTCCAACATCCGTGCGCTCCGTGATGTCGTCGTGGAGGAGTGGAAGAAGATTCCAGAAGCAACCTGTGCAGCTCTGGTGAATTCCATGCCCAGGAGGGTTAAAGCAGTGCTAGATAACAATGGTGGTCACACAAAATATTGACACTTTGGGCACAATTTAGACATGTTCACTATGGGGTGTACTCACTTTTGTTGCCAGCTGTTTAGACATTAACAGCTGTGTACTGAGTAATTTTCAAAGGACAATAAATCTATACTGTTATTCAAGCAGCACACTGACTTTAAGTTATATCAAAGTTTCAGTAGGATAATGTTATCCCCTGAAAGGATATAACAGAATATTTGCAAAAATCTAAAGGGTGTACTCACTTTTGAGATATACTGTAAGTCATTGTGAACTAAAGCCAAAATAACACAATGTCTGCCTCTTCAACAAACTAACTAACCTTTGTGAAAGACATCTACAAGGTTTAGACTCTGAGGACAAGATGGGCTGCTGAATCTGATTTTAAATAAATCTGTAAGGACTGTGAGTATACCCTTCACTCTCTCAACACTTGTAAACAACTTAACAAATTCAAATCTGTGGCACCTGTTGAAATCCAGGACCCCACTCTGGGAGCTTCTGATAGGAAACATCAACAACTATGTCTTGGTGGAATGCACAGTCCATACACACTCTGCTGCTAGTGCCACAAACACACCACAATCCCATTTGAATTCTTCCTTCAGGAGAGGGGATAAATCAGCTGGTATCAACATGGCAGTGTTGGTCCAAGAGTTTTCCCTCTTGTCCTGTTCTACTTCCAGCTCAAAGTCTGTGTTCATAATGGAAAGTCAAGCTAAAATGTATAAAAAAAGAGAAATTCCTTCAAATAGAAGCTAAAGCATGTTGTGGATTGACCTTTGACTTGAGGCACTTTGCTCTTTTCCACCCTTCTGATTGAACATTAATGTGTTAAAATGTTGAGAGGAGTTCTTAAAATCAGTCCCTGCAGGTATTTAAAAAAGCAAAACATTAACATGGCCTTTATAATGTAAGCTCAACACAATACCTCTTAACTAGGGTGTGTACCCAAAATGTTAATTTCCTATCTGATTCCTGATGAGAGATGACCTAGTTGTATTGCACCAATGCTTGAAAAGATAATGCACACAGCAACAATAACATCTATAGTACATCTACAACCTTATCTTCCACAAAATACATTTATCTACTAAAAAAAAATTGGATTTTTAAAATATGGTCGTGGGGAAATGTTATTACTGCTTAGATTATTATTTTTTCTGTTGTGTCACAGCTGTTGCATCTGGCTACAGAAGCAAAGCATCTTCAGCTGCCATATTTCCAATATTGTTAAGAGTAATTTCAAGTGCATTTCAGGCTTTGGGCTGCCCAAACAAAAATGGTTGGCTGGAATGTCAACAGATCGTCTTAGGAAACTGTGGAAATTGGAAGAAATACTGCAGATGTCTTAGTAAGAGGGTCAGGGCAGATGGCTAGGTGTCCAAAGCACAGCACTCTGACACCATAGACCAGGGTTCACATATTCTTCTCATGTAATGTAACTGTAGCTGTAGACTGCTAAAAAACTTGACTAAAAGGTTTGTGAAAATGTGCGGTTTGGTTAAATATTTAAAAAAACTAAGAACCTTTATTCATGCCAGACGTCCCTCCACATCTTGAACTTAAGTCAGCGTTTGAAACAACCTTTTCTAAACCTTAATAAAGTGCTTTGAGTAAACATAACCATAAATGTCTATAATTCTAACAATACATACATACAAAATACATTGACAGTATGCAAATATATTCAATATAAAAATGTTCCTGTAAAAAGTCCAATCCATTACAATTCCAACAAAACATATTTGCTTATGGCAATTAGTTTCATGAATGTCCATGGCAGAGATAGGGTTCACAGTCCAATATGAGTGTAATGCTATGTGGTTTGATTTTCAGTCATCACCTCATTCTTAACTGGTCAAAGCTGTCAGGGCTATGATGCAATTAATTTTTGCTGCACCACATTCTTATGAAAATACCTTGTAATAAACAGCTTTCTTCCTCTGGGATATTGAAAGGCAAGACATCAAAGCATGTGATGCACTCAAGGTGAAAGCACTCCTCGCATTAAATAATATAGCTATAAAGATCAAAATTTAATGCATCGCCTTCTCATCAAGACTCATTTGTGATTAAAAGCACTTCTCTAGGAATAAAAACAACCTAATTTCCGAATTGAGATCATGCCCAAATTGCTTGAAAGTAGGTTTGAACTGGATTTTTTTCTCTTTTTTGTGACAGAACAAAGGTAAAATATTCCAAGTCTATTTTAATTTCTACTTTGAAATAAATTAAGACCATCAAATATGGGGGTTTATTGATTCAGAACTTTTTGGTCTCTAAAGCAGTGCCTATTTGATCTAACATAAAGGAGTTATCTCACCCGCACTGCCTTTGCTCAATTCTCAAGGAATTTAACTAGTTTATCATACACATGAAACTCATCATCTCAACAATTTCAGCCATGCTAATGCTGTAATCCAATTAGCAAAGTCGTATTTGTAGATTACATGCACTCACTCTAGACTTTCAAGTCAAGTGAGTTAATACATAGAGAAAGAAAAGAATACAAAGATAATATCGACATTCTCATAATGTGATATTTTGGCCCCACTCGTGTGATATTATAAAAGAATTTGGGGATGTTTAATTATTCAGAGAACACCATGCTCTACTATTGTCTTTTGAGTAAATCTTCATGTTAAAAACCAGTTCATATAGACACAGGGAGAAAACAGATACAGATTCTGTAGCTGCTGTATTACCATATGTGTCATAAGGTGGCTATATTAGCATTACTGTATTGGCTCAAATATAAGATGACACTGATAATAAGACAAGCCCCTTATCTACCATCTCTTTCTGGAAATAGAAAGATAAATCATAGCAAATTAAATGTTATTTATATAGTCCAATACCACAAATTTCAAATTTGCTTCAGGGGGATTTACAATCTGTACAAAATACGACATCCTCTGCCTTCCACAAAAAACTACTAATGGGGGAAAATGGAAGAAACCTCAGGGAGAGCAACGGTGGATGGACCCCTCTCCCAGGAAGGATAGACGTCTATCTATATGACAAAAATTATGATGAGAACATATATGAAAAAGATGGATACAGGAGGAAATCAAGCAGCGTTAAGCTTTCGCCAACAATAATAACAATAATAATAAGAACTATAAAATATGACCAATAAGAGGAATATCAACAATAACAACTATACAAACATGACTAATAATTGTTTTTTAAACTCTAGGAATAGAGTAGAAGCAGTGTGCTACAGGCAGGACCACAGAAACAGGCGAAGCCACAATCCATGATCCAGACCAAACCATTAAATGTAGCAACCTGCAAAACAAGACACCAAAACTCTGGGGTTGACGCCCAGGATACCGAATAACATGTATTTATTGGAGATGAATGTACAGATAGAGAGGACATGTCCTCTGGAGATTTGGAGAGTCTAGCCAGCCCTAACTATAAGCTTTATCAAAGAGGCAAGTTTTAAGCTTAATCTTAAATGTGTTTAAATATTGAACTTGTTAGCAAACAGTTGTTTATTTACACATCAAGTAGTTCAAATGCAACATTATCATTTATTTGGAGTCGTGTTTCTGGCCACCTGACTAATATCTAATAAGTCATTATTGACCCTGGTATTGTTTTTGCCTTGTGAGTCTGTGTGTGTTTCATCATGGCAAAATGTGCTCCTGGAGACTCCTATAGTAGAGGGAACTACCACTGAAGCCAATTTAATTACTTTAGCATAGGTTACTCCGGATACGGACAGATTTTGTCACTGCGATAGTGACAACCGTGCAAGATACAGTCAACATTTTACAGGGTAGTTGAGACTAAAATGAAGGGTGTGTTCTTTGATGGGTGTGGTCCGAGCAAGGGGGCTGGGAGGAAGGGGATAGGAAGTGGGGAAGCGGCCCGTGGCTCCCCCACTTTACATCCCTGGCTAAATTTGCCGTTGCAGCTGGCGTTCACCCCACAGCAAGATGGTCTCTTGTTTAGCTCTGTGTTTGGTCTTTAATTAATCTTGAGAGTTCAAATATCTGGCTCTTTAGCTGCTACATGCTCCACTATGTTAACTTGCTAAGTTTAGTGCCCATGCAAAATCCAAGGTTGATTAGAGGCAGAAAACAAAAAACTATGAATTATAAAATGTTCAAAAGTTAAAAAGGAACTGCAGTTTTTTAATGTAGTTTGTCATTTAAAATACAACCTTTCTCCTTCTATTTCTCTCTTTTTAAATATGTATCAGTGCAGCTTTAATGTTGTTGCTCCTCACACAGGTTGCATTAACACTTTTTGTCACCAATGATACCTGAAGCCAAATTACCAGAGTTTTGCGTATCGTTTACTAAGTCAAGAACAGATAATGAAAGCAATGTAACTCTTAATGCACAAACACACATTTAATTTATTTTCAGAAGGATGCAAATTAAATTAAATGTTTCTGGCTCTGTTGAAATTGTGGCTTTCTTTGATTCAGTTTCAATGTTTTTCTCTGACAAGTTTTTGGTGAAGGCACTATTCACTTTAAAGTGATTCTCTTCCAATGTTCTCAAAGATCAATACCAACACATGTTTCAGCCACACACACACACACACACACACACACACACACACACACACACACACACACACACACACACATTGTGAATAGCTATTCCTCTGTATGTCATCCAGAGGTATACAGGCATCTCAGATGTATTCAAAGAGGGTGAATGCTGTTTGATAATGGTGCACTGGAGAGCAGCGTGAGACAAATGAAATGAAAACAGTGAAAGGCATACAGTTCATTTCCCTGTGTTACTCACAGTAGGCCGAGGTGGATGCAATATATTGAGACACCTGCTAAGTCAGTGCTTGAGGGTGGGCAGTCATAAATTATGGAATGAGACCTTGAAGCACAGTGAGATACATTTGAAAACAATACTTCTAACAGCAGAGTGTGAGGCGGAGGGCGTGCTCAAAAATTGTCAATGACTTGCACAACAAGCTGATGATGCCTTTGACTTGCTTCAATGAGACATCCTATCACCGCAGAGTAAAAAACTACACAAAAACATTTAGCAAAAGAATGTGTAACATTTAGTTAATTCCCCTCAAAGTTTTAGTTATCATATAAATGTCATGTGTCATTATGTGAATACAGTCTGTATGATACTACTGTATTATAATCTGTGACAGAGTTGTCAGAGGGCTTATATCTTCATAATTTAACTAAATAATCTAACAAACCAATTGTTACCGGATCTGAATATTCTAAAAAAAAATGTTGTTTGTGTGTCCTGGTTGTACTGATTAGGTTCAGGAGGATAATTGCTGACTTGCAAGGGTCGTCAGCTGATGTAGCTCACCCGGTCAGCCTGGATTCTCATGGCTATATAGCTGGTTTATTGGCTGTCGCTTTATTCAATGTCCGCTTTTCTCATACATCCGTGCATTGGTTGCTTTGCTGACGTCTCTAATTTCCAAAATCTATAGATATCTTTTTGTTTTATCCATCCACAGACTCTCCTTTGTCACACTAACTGAGTCAGCATGGGACACGCTGTATCTACTCTGATTGTAATAGCAAATATGCCTTTCTGTGAGTCAAAGATGCAATTATCCTTTTATAACTGAGCATGCTGACTGGCTCAATTTTTCCTCCATGCCAGATATTGAAAGTCTGTCTGGCGGACCTTACAAAACACATGATTTTCACCTCTGCCAAGTAGATTCTTTTAGACCTGTAAGCAGAATATCGCAACTTTAAAAATGTTAAAACATACAATCACAACTGAAAAAACCTAATCTTAATCTCTAATACTCAGTAATTACAGACCTGCCTGAAATATATGAAATGTCGAATGTTGCACATTTTCGTGGGACAATATTTTATGTAGATTTCTATTTTGATTCTCAAGTTATTTGTAAAGTGTTGTTCAGTCATACTTCTTTCAGCAAAAGAAAATCTCTAAAATCAGATCTTTTTTGGATTTACACGAGGTAATATCTGCGTTTATTTTTCTCCACTGGTCCAACCCCAACTGGTGTAGAACACTTCCACCTGAATTTTAACACTAAGGCACTAAGAGATACGTACGAACACGCTACTCCCGTACTAGTAAACTCACACTGGCTGCCAGTCATGTACTGTTTTGATTTAAAACATTTTCCTGATCACTTTTCAAGCATTAATTGCTTGCTAAAAAGTATATCAAGGATTTATTGACCCCGTATGTGACTGGGCGTTCCGATAGATGGGTAGATGCAGTTCTGCTGGTTTGAACTGGTGACCGGGCATTTGCTGTTAGAGCATAGAAATCAGATATGCCACACCATTACCATCTTTCAAACCCCGTCCTAAAACTTTCTTTTTAAGGAAAGCATTTATGAATATTTAATATGTTGCTGGTTATCATCCCTCACTGGCCATTTTCTATATTTTTTGACTTTACGGATCAGATTACATTGAAGCACATTTTCCATGTGTTACTATAATGCACTAAGGAGCCTGTACGGTAGGTTCAAACTGCACCATGTTTTCCAGATTTTGTTTACATGTCAACCTAATAACTTCAGTTCTTATTCAACTGTACGTACAGATTTCCAAAGCCCCAAGACTTACTAGGAGTAATGCTTCCCTTCATGCACACACCAACTCCTGGTCCTGGAGACACCTACTGTAGCCGGAACTGAGTCAGACGCCTTAGATCACCAGGTGTTTGTATTTCTGTCTGTTGGAAGTAGACAGACAGAACACTTTCACACCTACGCATTTTCACATCACTGCTGGTTTGATTCCATTGCAAGATTGTCTCTAGTTTTAATATTGTACATTTTAGTTTATTTGTACAACGTATAATTATATATTAGTAAAAAGCTGCTGAAAGAATGGAGCCGGAAATCTAGAGTAGATATGTTAAAGTTGAACTATTATTACAGGGTGTGGTTAATTATGTTTTGTCAAAGATGCATTGAGGTCCCAGCTAAAGCCAGGAACACACTGCACGATTTAAAGACCGATTATTACCGTTATTTTGACAAGATGATGGATTTTCAAGATAATGGAGAGTGTGCACTGGTCTGTGTAAAATAGAGCAAGTGATCTTGTAGTGTTGGGCTTTATGATTCAATACTTTTACAGCCAACTGAGCCTCAGTCCAAATTGAGAGTGGGTGCCTTTGACTGTGTGAAATATGTGATGCTCTAATTCAGTTTCTAAACAAGAGAAGACACAGGAGACGAGAACACGCAAAGAAAAAATAAATAGCAAAAATGCTGAGGGAGAAAAAAGTGGTGGAACTGTAGAGAGAAGTCAATAAGTTTATTGTTCAATGGACTGAGGGAGAAAGGAGAGAAAAAGTAAGACATATCTAAGAGGTAAACAGTAGCACTGCAATATAATGACCAACTCTAGCAAGAACCTTTATCTCGTATCCAGATTTATGAACGTCAGGAGGGTTCCACTCAAATTATCACAGCGGCAGATAACTATTTCAAGATTTCACAGTTGATTTGACACAAGTAAGGCTCATGCTTCCACTCTAATTAACACAGCCATCAAAAGTCTAATTTTACAAAAGAATAACTAAGTTCTGCTTTTTCTTTTCAGAAACAAAATCCAAATATACAAAATTGGGATGTTTTAAGAGATTAACAACAAAAAGGAGATATGGAAAAAGGCAAGAGAGAAAAAAAAAAAGAAGCCAGCAGCAGCAGGTAAAGGTGGGGAGGAGAGAGGGTTATAAATAAGGTGAAAGGAAAGTGTGAGAGGAGGAGGGAGTGGATTGATTGTTGCCCTGCAGCTCAGGAAACAATCATGGAGGAGCAGCGTTCATGACCTCCCGCAGAAGGCTTTATTACTCAGTGTAATCTGCTGCTCAGAGGACCTCCCCATGCTGCTGCTGAAGCCGCTCTGTACATTTTTACAGATCACAGCCTGCTGCCATGTAGTGCAACTGTTAAAAGATGGTTCTGATTTAATTAAAGTTACACTTTAATATCTCAACACGTACGATTAATTTGAACATGACATTTTGTACAAACATTCATGTTCCCCTCAGGATGAATAATAACTTTAATAAATGTACTTTTCATCCAACACTATCATCTGGTTTTATTAATCCAGTACTTTTGGTTTATGACCAAATACCTTTACAAGTAACCACAGTTCCCAAGATCCTCCTTTAGTTTGTGTTTAGAAATAATTACCCTAATTTGACATTCTAACAAGCTATATACTAAGATGTGTTAGCTGTTTAGAAGTACAGCCTCACAGAGCCAATAACATGGCTGTAGACTCATGTTTACTTAATTCAGAATAGTTATGTAATGGTTAAGTGGTAGAACAGACATATTTGCAAGCTCTTTCCCAGGCTGGCCAACTCCAACTCCAGTGTGCTTGACCTGTTTTGACCTGATCTGCCACAGCAATGGTTAAGGTATGTTTGGTCACAAAAAGGCTAAGGGTTAGTCAGTGAATTTGGTAATGATTAAATGAAATCAACATTGACTGTTGAATGAGACCCACACGTTGTTGACCATTCACCCCGACATGCTTACTTGGTTAAACGGCGCGATAACAACGTTAAGCTACTTCTGCTTCTGCTCCTAAAAAAACAACTGTCATAGGTCAAGAGGTCAATGGCAGTTAGGTGGCTTGCATGGTTAACCCATTATAATGATCTTGGTTTTCTACTTGTGTCTGTCTATCCCATTTTTCCTTGTCTGTTCGTCATCCATGCTACCTCGTGTCTTCCTCATGTCTTCCCTGGTTTGTTCATTCAGTTTACTTTTTACCTTGTTTTGTATTTGTAAGATTGTATTACTAAAGCTCTCTGTTTGTTAACCCTCTCGTCTGGTGTTCTGCATTTGGGTCCTCCCCTTCACATCATTGTAACACCTATGGTGGTCTCATAGGGCTGAGTCCTTGCTGCAGAGGCCCCGGTTTTGGTCTTGAATACGGCCCTTTGCTGCATGGGGTCCCCTCTCACTCCCACTTTCCTGTCTATCTTCAGATGTTCTCCAATAAAAGCAAAAAAAAGCAAAAAAAATCTAAACAGGTTTCATTTCTGCTATTTTCTACCGAGGCTAAAGAGTTTTGCATTTGGGACAAGATTCAGCTGGGTTGGACGCTGAATTTATCACCATAATGGTCAGCCTCAACTAATTTCACTACAGTCCTTTTTACGTTTACAGTATTTACACGCTCTTTATGTAAATTTCTGAATGCAAAAATACATAAATAAATACAATTCCATGAAAGTTCAGACAGCTCTTACTTTTAATTACTATTAATTAAACCAAAAGTTGGACTTTCACAGACAAAATCAAATGTTTTTTCTTTTTGAGTCCATTACACTTTTTTTTAACTCAGCATATTATTAATGGTTTATGTCATAGATCAGGGATGGGAAACCTTTTTCCTATCAAGGGCCATTTGTTTTTTTACAACATCCTTCGAGGGCCGTACTAATTATTGAACTCATAACCTCTACAAATTCTTTTTAAGACACAGCCCATTCATTTCACCTTTCTTTTATGCTAAATGCAAAAATGCAACTTTTTTACCCATGTATCTTTCTGTTTTAATCAGAAATCAGCAATCCTTTATTAGTCCCACAACGGGGAAATGTATCTTGTCACAGCAAAAGAACATATGAAGTAAAAAGGCAGTAAACAATAATTAAATAGAATCAAAAATAATATGAGTGAGTATTGCACATGGCAGTGATAATTGCACAGCAGTGGTGGAATAGTCTGTTCTTGGTGTGGTGGTCTACCTGTCTATCTGTCCATATTTGTATGTTACGCTCTGCAGAGAGCTGCTTGTTGGGCCAAACTCCGCCGAAGAGCGTTAACTTTATCCAAACGCAGTCGTCCTTTCAGCTCGTGCAGTTTGGCATGTTTCGTGCAGTAATGACACTCGAGATTATTTTTAATTACCGCAAGTACGTCCACACAAACTAAACACACTGGCCTTTTACTTTTACTGAAAAAATAATCGTTTGTCTGTTTCTCCTGGAAAGTGCGACATTCCGCATCCAGCTTTCTCTGTTTTACACTTGCCACACTGCGTTCGCTGATGTCAATGTCAGGTTTTTTGACCACGTGATGACACGTTCTGCTCGTGTTGTGTTCAAGGACCCTGACCTTGGCCAGGAAAAACAATCAGTAAGATATTGCAGCCTAGTTTTTTTTGCTAGTGGATTTTTTTTGCATGCGTTTTACGAATTACCTCGAGTGCATATCAAATGTTCTCGCGGGCCGTATACGACCTGGGTGACGGAGGTTCCCCGCCCCTGTCATAGATGCATGCACAATTGCTGGTGAAATGTGTTGTGACTGATTATGAAACTGGTTTCTACTAAAGCTGATGTCAGATTACAGATCCACCAGCAAGTTTTGTCTATCTCTGCCTTGCAAAATTGTACTTCTACTTTACTAATTAATGAACACTACTTCAAAGGTTATCTATGGTTTTGATCTTAAGCTCAACTCATTAAGATATTATGAAATAGTTTTAGTGTCCCATGGTCTGAATGCTTAAAGAGAATATGCCTCCCTAAAACTTCTGGAGTTTCTGTCATGGTACTAGTGAAATATAAAGATAAATATCAGCACAAAATATTGTCGTTCAGCATCTTCCGTCCAGAATTATCAGTCAAAAGCACAGTTGCACCTCACAGTTGGAGACTGATTCTAATTGAGAGTCTCTTCAGTCCCTCTGTTCTTTTAGTTTTGGAGAAAACAATCTTTGTTTTGGAGAGAGTGGTTGAAGTGAGGGGAAGTGAATGAAAGTTAGCATTAATCAAGGTCAACATGTGTCCTCTGATGTCACAGTGTGGTGTTATAATCATTTTCAATGATCCACAGCTAATGAATGACACTCCTACACTTGTCTTCAGAAGTGACAGCTAATGGCAGCTGAGTCCCTTGCCAGCCGTTCGAAAGCAGCCCAAGATATTTCTTTCTTTATCCTAGATGTCACACTGTCTTTCTGTTTCCTTACTGCTTCCCTCCTCTTTCATTTTGTCCCACTTTTCCCTTTTCTCTTGCTCTGATTTCATCTTGTGGGGATGAGACGTTTAGTGAGTTGGCTCAGTTTTTGAGACTAAAATGCTTCGGTTAACTTGAGTTGAGGCTACTCTAATCAGTCATTTTCTATATAATTTAGATCAAATGGCTATAAGTAATGTAAAAGTTGGCGCTCATAGTGATAAACCAACAGAGAATCATCACCTGACTATAGTTCCTCTCATCTTTAGGAGTGTTTTAGAATCTTTCGGCTCATCAATTTTGTGCAGTCTCTCATTAACCTCATTAGGTAGATGTTTCTAATGAAAAAGCTCACACTGCATTACCTGCTCGGAGCCAAACAGAAGACAAAGTTAACAATTAGATAGTGAACACAGTGGAGAATTCAGTACCTAAAGAGACAGATATTTTGTTCGGGATTTGGTGGAGAGCAAAATAGAGCTAAAGTGAGCATTAATATTGGACTTACATTCATTATATAACCAGAAATGACTTATTAGAATAAGTGCTAATGTTCCTCTGTGACTGCTGAATGTAAACACATTCAAACACATTCACCATATCAAGATGATAATATTTCAGTTTCATGTTAATGCAGGTTCAGTTTTGCCTTCTTCACTCCACCCTGGTTCATTAATAATTCCTGTTTTTATAATGTAAGTCCTAACACTTTTGGTTATCATTTCTCTCCATCATGATAACATTTTACCCATCAAATAATAACAATAATTTGTCTTTCAAATGTTTGTTTAAAACTCTCCAAGATCCCAGATCTCACCGACAGGATTGTTTGCCAAATAGATCCAGTTTATAATGAACTGGAATTATTCAATCCACAGCTCAAAGCATTCCTAGAAATTATGTCTATATTTGACGATTCCACATCTCTCAATTTGCTTACAATGACAATGTTATTAATGTTATACAGTGCCAGGGAAGGAAGTAGTGTTTCCTATACACATGTAGTGAAAACGAATGTAGAGTGGTGGATGTGTGTGCAGAACAACTATGTTTAATGCGGGAGAGCACAGGTCCTGTTACAGACCTGCAATTAACATTTACTCTTTAATTACTTATAACCACATTTGTTCCATACCCTCAACCATACTATATACTTGCAATGCACAGATATTGTAGAAAGTGAGAATTTAAAAAAATCTATGTCCGAGTTGTTTTCGGATGAGGACAACTTTCCCATGAGAACTGTCTTGTCATGTTGGTCTGTAGGGGGCACTTTCATTCATGAAAAAAATGTTTAATCTAGTTTTATTCCTGACATTTTCTCACACCTTCTGTCTCCGCCTTTACTGTCTTTCTCCCTCAATAGCTCTCGCCTCATTGCCAAGACTGTCATGTACACGGCTTCATTAGAGACTCTTCTTCTCTCCCAATATGTCTACAAAGAGACATCAGGAGTAAAGAACCTATTTGTATCCATGCTAATGAGGCTGAGTGAGTCCATCCCTCCTGGTGAGCGTGCAAGCACACACTCCTGCACACACACACAGCCCATGAACCAGCCTTTCCGCTGTGAGAGTCGACAGACCAAGGGAATAAAATATTCTCTTTTTTGTCCATATCAGGCTTGTCGGAGGCTCTTTCCGCTGCTATTTACTTTAGTTGAGGCTTTTCAAATTGAAAGCATTATCTGCTGATGGAGCTATAATTACAGGGCCTCAGCAGTCACTCCAGAGAGAGTCCTGCAGTGTTTCATCACGTCGACAAGACCGGAGACTGGCAAAGTGCATCAGTGCAAAGGAAAGAGAAAAATAAATACAGTTGGGAGTTGCTCTATGTTAAAAATATATTCCATGTAGTTGAATACATAGTTTAAGAGTTTTGTAAAGTTTGGATAAATCCACAATATTGTGGCAACTAGGCAAAGCTAGACCACCGATAGCACAGTTTTCTCAAACTTCCCGCTTAGGTGCCAGATCCGGACCATCAAAATCATTTCATGTTTAATTGTTGTGACTGGGCCACACAATAATTTGTTATTTTTTTAGCTTATCATAATATTTTCACTTTCTTACTAAATTATTGTTATTTTGTATTGGTCTATATCAGTGTGAACAGACTCGTAAAAAACAGGGGGACATCCATAATGATAACTACATGAAAATGCTCTTAGACCTCCGCCAAGGAGGCAGTTCACTGTGATGTGAGTGATGGTTTTATTTTTTAATTACTGAAATGTAATTGCAGAATGCAGTCCTATAGCTTGTACTTGCTTATACAAGGCAGGCAGGCCCACAGACATTGACCTAATGTTTTAATATTGTATTATCTACGAGGTAGTCGCATATACACAGCGATAAACACTCCTATAGTATTAGTTATTGCTTTGGCACAGTCAGAATCTGCAGCGGGATGCTATCTGAACGCTGTGGGGAGAAGGAGTGGCCGTCCACTCTGTTTTTGTTTGGAAATACTGTTGAAACAATGGTTATATCTAGCCAAGACAAACAAAACAAACAATGTAATTTCAGCAAGATGTAGCTCATTTATTCCACAAATGATCATTATAATATAGACTCCTTTTAATTAGACATGGTCAACAAAAACACATTTAGCTTCTATTTGATTCTTCGATAAAACCAAAACATCACATTTGCCTTTAATGTATCTGTGTAGCCACAACAGTGGGAACACTGCCAAACAACGTAGAGAAGCCTTAAAATCCAAGCTGCATATGCATCCTGGTGTTTGCGAACATGTTATATAGTGATGGCAATCTCATAAAAACCCTCCCAGGCTTCTCTACAACTTTACTTTATTGGTCTTCAGATTTTAGTCAGCGTGAAATGTGGGTATCATGCTAAAACCTCTTCATTGAAAACAGTTCGAACCGTCCTCTATAAAAGTGACAGATAACATTAACATGTTCACCCCACTTTCATGTCTTTATTGGCTAAAAGCATGAAGCAAAATCCAGCGAAGTGATATTACCACTGGACACCAAAGCACAATAAATGTGCTATTGACTGAGCAAGAATCATCTTAAGGAAACATTACATGTATTAAAAGTTGTATGATATTCTTTCAAAGTGAGTCACAATCTAGAAAGAGCAAAGTGGTGTCTGAGACTAGCAATGTGGTCCCAAGTGAATAAATAAGAGAATGAAACCTCTTCAAAACAGCTCATTTCAGCTGGTAATTGCAAATTTCTGGCCTGTGAAAAAAATCAGAAACATCGAGAGAAAGAGAGAGCTTTCAAGACATACTGTTTGGCAGAAGAAAAATATTTTTTTTATAGGCTTGAGTTTATAGATGGATTGTGCTGTGTGCCTGTAAATGGTGCTTTGAAACTTATCATTGCATGGTTATCAGACGTTTGGAAAAAAACATAAAACCACCAGCTGTCCGAGAAAGGATCCCGAGTGCATCTGGTCCTTACATAAAAGCATGTTGCTTCCATCACTATTACAGTTCAATTTCTCTCTTCATCGCTCTTGAGCTTCCTCACTCGCTGAAATTACAGTTATTTGTGAGGTAGCAATTTTAACTTGCTCTGCACCTTGAACATCAACACAGTCACATTTTTATCCAAATCATTGATTGGACACTTAAAAGGGATGTTGCTCGGAGTTGTTGGATGGGATCCAGGTAGAGGATTCAGAGTCTCCTCTGTGTGCATGAATGCCAGGACAGAGAGAAAGAAGGGAGGACATGCAATTCTGGAGTCTTAAATTGTTTGTAATCCTACAACAATTCTAAATAACTTCACTCTCGCAGATTCCAGTTCCACACATGTGAGGATTTGCTGCTTTCTATCTTTGTAAATGGAGTTTTTGGGTTTTGGTCCATTGTTGTATTAAAACAGTTGAACATACAACAACATACACAATCATCCCTCAGCATCTGGTAAGCAAACTGGGACCCCTCGGCCTCAACACCCCCCTGTGTAACTGGCTGCTGGATTTCCTCACCAACAGACCCCAGCATGTGCGGGTTGGAAACAGCACCTCCAGCACCATTTCTCTGAGCACCAGCTCCCCACAGGGCTGCGTTCTGAGTCCACTGCCGTTCACCCTGATGACCCACGACTGTTGTGCCAGTTTCAGTACGAACCACATCCTGAAGTACGCGGACGACACAACAGGGACAACAACGAACTGGCCTACAGGGAGGAGGTGAAACATCTGACAGACTGGTGTCACACCAACAACCTGATCCTGAATGTTGACAAAACAAAAGAGATAATTGTTGACTTCAGGAAAAAACAGCACTGTCACACACCACTCCTCCTCAACGGCACAGCAGTGAAGACTACAGACAGCACAAAGTTCTTGGGGGTGCAACTCACAAACACTCTGACCTGGTCCCTTCACACCTCCTCACTGGTGAAAAAGGCACAGCAGCGCCTACACTTTCTGCGCAGGTTTAAAAGAGCACAGCTCCCCCTCCCATCCTCACCACGTTCTACAGAGGCACCATAGAGAGCATACTGACCAGTTGCATCTCTACCTGGTCTGGAAACTGCAACATCTCAGACTGGAAGTCTCTGCAGAGAGTGGTGAGGACAGCAGAGAGGATCATCGGGACGTCTCTTCCTTCCATCAGAGACACTGCTAATAAACGCTGCCTCACCAGAGCCCAGAACATTATAAAAGACCCCACTCACCCCCACCACGGCTTGTTCTCCCTGCTGCCCTCTGGCAAGAGGTTCCGCAGCATAAGGAGCAGAACAACCTGATTCTGCAACAGTTTCTTTCCCCAAACCGTCAGACTGTTGAACCAAAAATAACTTTTTCTCCTCAGCAATGTGATGTGAACTAACTCTTAAATGTATATATTTTATAGAGTGTATATATGCTATTTATATAAAGTACATTTATATTTTAAGTACACATAACAAACAGTACAACAAGTATGGAGCATATAAATTAGGTGCTCAGTGCAGCACACACACAGAGCTACAGTTTATCAGAGATTGCCTACTACTTTGTATCTGTATGTGTGAACACAACCTACGGTTCTACAGCCATGCTAGCAGCTCTGTGCGGCTGTCTAAGTCTATGTCTGCCCATGCTTTGGGCTAAATTCTTAGTCCCAGTCCCAGAATCCCAAAGTCATTCACATTCATGCTGAGGAGGAACCCATTTCCTGGCAATCCAGCAATATGTTAAGATATTTAATAAAAAAACAAAAATGTCAACATGCTTGTGGTGCTACAGGAAAAGTCAGAGTATTACCAAATCCATTAAACATCATCCTGTGGGAACCATCAAAGTGGTGGAGCGACCAACAGACTGACAATGCCATATGTAGAACCATGCCTAATAATATAGAGTTCCTGTGTGTGTGTGTGTGTGTGTGTGTGTGTGTGTGTGTGTGTGTGTATGTGTGTCTGTGTGTGTGTGTGTGTGTGTGTGTGTGTGTGTGTGTGTGTGTGTGTGTGTGTGTGTGTGTGTGGTTGTACAATGAAAGCGTTAGTGTTTTAAAGGTGCCGTGTGTATCATTTTTAAACATCAATATATCACTGTCAAAGTATAGTGCTATCTTGGAACATTTACTGTGAACAAATGGCACCACAGTGGGTAAGATTAGTAGTCTCTGTCTCCCACTATATGGTGTTGTTAACACTAGTGTTTCCACAAATTATCTCCCAAGATACTATAAACCCTGTTTGAAGCTTTGATACCAAGCAATAAAATTCAAAACTCAATATTTCTCAATACTCCCATGCTTCATATAACGGTCACAAAGCTGGAAGGATATCAGTGGCATTGAAGTTAAAACTTGAGTAACACTTACAAGGACAGAAAGAATGATGCATTAACTTAAAGTGTCATTAAAGTTAATAACTAAGACAGGCCTTTTAAAGCATTTACTTTCCCTTTTTTGATCAAGGAACACTGACTATTTGATGTTAGATACAGGTGGTACATATATGACACTGATGAGACATATTATGTAGGAATAGGTGGGCTGTTCCCATGTTACATATCCAGCAAGATGAATTCACACAGAAGATGCCGTGTATGTATGTTTGCAATATTTATTTTTTATATTTTAAGCCTTTTAACACTTTGCCACAGAAATGTTTCAATATCTGTACATGTTTAGAAACATCTATGTTTTTTTATTAACCGGTATAGCAGTGCTGCATTCAACACAATTATTATATTAATAGTTATATACCTGAATGCATAGCTGACTCCACAGGTGGGATGTGATCTTTGGGACACTTTCAAAGAGGAGATCTTTGATGAGTGAAAAGTTATAAAAGTTAGAGCAAGATTTTAACAAGTCTGCCTTCACAGGCTTTACTGTACATTCTCTTGGCCTTTGGAAAATGTATTCTGTTGTTGCTGGGTGACGGTCAGCATTTGTGTTAAACCTGTAGGGTAATGATTTGGGTGAGAAGAAAAACTCTGAACTATGGCAAACAGCACAAGAGAAGTAAACAACTTTGTGGGGAACAAAACATGGAATCATGCCACAAAAAGCATCCAGTGACAAGTGATGTGTTGGTGTGAACTATATGTCTCCACACCAGAACCCCATGTTGGTCAACCCCTTTCTTAAGCTTATAGAAAAGTAGATACAAAATGTTGCCCTTCCCACAGCAAGACTCCTTAAATGAATTTGTAACTGAACATTGTTATTGATATAATCGCATTACACACACCTGTTTGACATTTTACGTGTAAGGTTGAGATTTTAAGTTTTGAGCATAGACTGTATATAGAAGTGGACATAGTCACTGTGATGTCACCCAATGGTTTGTGGATTACAATATCAAAGCCTTGAGTCTGGCGTTTTGGTCGTCGCCATCTTGGTTTTTGGCCGTTTGTTTTTTTGCAATCATGAGGGACATGAGAGGATGGAGCAAAGTACAACCAAGATATTTTTCGCCGAAACAAAATATTACAATTTTAAAGTTGTAAGACAGAGAGCACCCAGTCCGCTCAAAACCGTGATAACGACCTGTCAATCACAAGATAGCCACGCCCTAAAGCATATGTTGCTTTTCCATCTATTTTACTCTAAATGGGAGAATAATTTGTGAATGAACATCATGCTGTGAACTAGCAATCAAGCTCATAAACTCGTCAGGAAAATATTTTCTGAGGTAATAAATCAAGTGAGAAATAAAATCCTTTTCTCATTGACTTCTACAACAACTGGACTTATTTTTGAAACCAATAGAGTTGCCCCCTTGGATATTATAGAGAATGCTAACTCAGGCACTTCCCCATTGGCTACGCTTTACAAACACGGAGGTTGTCACTTGTTTTTGAGTGAAAAGTCCGAAAAACTATTAGACAGATTACCATATCATTTTATACACACATTCCTGTTCCCCTCGAGGTAAAAGTGTAATAATTTTTGTTGATCTTAGAACCTTTTTTCCATGAGGTCATAATTTGATTCGTCCAATCCTTTGGTTCATACTTGCAGAAGCATAACAATTACCATCAGCCTCAGCTGTACTTTGTGTTTAGTGAACAGTGAACATTACCTGATAAACATCAGAATGTTTAGCAGTTAATGAGCCACTAACATGGCTGTAGGCTCTGAGTCAAGTGTTATAATGCACAGACTCAGTTGTGGAATATTTCTACCAACTGCTTTGAAAGACCTAACACAGAAACAAGGCTTTAGTAAATACAAGTTTACACCTAAAATAAAACTATAAATAAACACTAAATAGTACGTCAACTACAATGACTGCCAATCAAACGTTTGAATCAAAAGAATATTCCACTGCAGACAAAATTTACATGAATAATAACCTTGCAGTTATAATAACAATGAATAATGGCAATAGCTAAATCCTGATGAAGTATTCTGGGTGGTCTGAGCCTTTGAGTGAACCACTGTTGTGTACTAATGCTCCATTGACCAATGAAGTGATTTGCAGCAGTTTTCTTCCTGTGAATAACCCTTGTGCACTCATTGTTATTCAAGTTGTTCAGAAACACTGAGAAGAATACTTTTCTCCAGTGCCAGACGTAGATAAGTGTGATGCTCTTGTCCTCTTTCTCCATGTGGTGAATTCCACATACTTCATTACTATGATACCACAGCAAGCAATAAAGCAAGAGAACAACATGAATTGCTATGTATATTATATTATATATGTGTTATAGCTCTAATGAGCTATAACACATCCTCACGCTCTCATTCCCATTAGAGAATGAGATTTATCAAAAACAACCATTTTATTTTGAAAAATGCTCCCAGCTCTCCTACAACTATAATTCATAAACAGATTTCACCTCTATCAAGCCTTGTGACAGATGGACAAGAGTATCACAGGCATTTAAAAATCTTCTGAAACTATTTTTGATGGATGTCCTGAATGAATTATCAACCTCTAAATGTATAACCATTCTCAGTATAAAGAGAGCTAGTGAAAGGCTGAAGCTCGATGTGCATCCGCTGTTATCATTTGCTAGTTACACACAGACAGCAATTTGCTGCTCATCAAACAACATGTCGAAGGGTTGATTGAATTTCTAAATGCATCATAAACACTTGAGTACACTCACACACTTGAGTGTGCAGTACTTCAGAGGCCTGCATAGTTCTTAGCAGAGCACCTTTGGGATGCTCGTCTGGGTTGAGTCTTCAAACTGTATAATGCCCAAATGAAATAAAGAAGCGGTGCAACTTTATACTTGATAATCCTGTCATGTTTAATCAGTGTCTTTATATAACGTTTCCCTCATTGAGACATATGTCTAAAGTCCTAAAAGCAATTCCACACAGTTGTTTTTAGGTATTCTGGCTGATAAAACCTCTGCTCAGGTTGAAGATGCCCCAAAACTCTGATGGGAACTATTAGGTCACAACTCTTTATCTACCAATAAGAATGATAAAAGTGTAATATGTCCTGTCCTAACAGGTGCAACAAAGCTGTATAAACTGTACACATACCTCAGGTATGTGTACAGGGGGCTTGAAAGATGGTGGTAGGGAGAAACAGGTGACATACTGTATCACAAGTGTCTCAACTGGATTTGAAACAGAGACTCCTAGATCTCAGGTTTTGATATCCTAGCGAGCGCCACAGATCTCAGTCAAGTAAACTTTGCCAAATGAGTAGGGGGCATACCACACCCACTTTTGGCATTGTCATGGCCAGACTCACCTGTTGCGGATTTGGAATACAGAGAAAGAAAGAATACATTATTATACATTATAGGTAGATGTGTTAGAAGCTTTGACACACCCTACTAGTATACTTTTTCATGATATTCTAATATTTAGAGATAGGATATTTGAGTTTTCTTAAGCTGTAAGCCATAATCAGCAATATTAAAATAATAAAAGGCTTGCAATATTTCAGTTGATTTGTAATGAATCCAGAATGCATGACATTTTTGTTTTTTTAATTGCATTACAGAAAATAAAGAACTTTATCACAATATTCTAATTTTCTGAGACAGTCCTGTATACAGCAACTTTAATTCTCTTTTCTGAACATGTTGGATATCTGGCAGAAACCATGTTGTTCTGTGCGTAATAGTGCATTTTATTTGTCATCAAAATTATCCATAATACCAGGGCCATATACAATGACAGTAGAATTAAATGCGGTAGTTTTTTCTTGTTTTATTTCTTTATTCCTGAAATAAAAACAGTTTTTTTAAGGTTTAATTTTACTGTTTTATGTGCTGACAATGTGGGAAATAAATATTTGCCTGCTTAATCAACATAAACGTGATCCTGGTACTGATCCACAAATATATTAGAATTCTTTAAATAACAGTCTTTTGTCTCTCGGAAAACCGCTATAAAATTGAACCCGAACAATCTCCTCCATCATGCTCATCAGAGCCAAAAAATTATTATATATTTAATTAAATTAATTAAAAATGCAGAGCTGCAGGCGACACTTTGGCCGGACTCATTAAAAAGAAGATGGCATGCACAGTTGTTGCCCTGGTTACCAGATGTTTTGGATGGAGACACAGAGGGAGGACTGGAATGGACAGCCTTGAGGGTGTAGTGCGGAGAGAAGTTTTAATTGACCCAGGATTTTCATGAGACTGTGAATACATCCATCTCCAGCACTGCCTGTTGATTTGCAGTACACACTGTAGAATGATTTGTCAAAATGACAAGGTTGCACTTAAGCAAAGAGGTTTCTGTTGTTATCTTTCAAAGGTTTTGTGCTGGTTACAGAAAATGCTACCAGCACTAGCAAGAATGATGAAATGTATAGTATCGTGTGGTATAGTACTGTATGTTGAGGAGGGATGAACGGATGGGGGGAAAGGGAAGAACGTGATGGAGGAAGTTGTCCTTAGGCCATTATGGGATGGATGTATCAAGGCCAGGGAGGAGTGTAGGAGATCAATCTCTGGAGGTGGAGTCAACCAAGCCAGTTACAAGCCCCAGACAGTACCTGGAGAAGGAGAGATGTGAAAGATAGCCACAGGATTTAATAAGAGGTGACGAAAGGAGGGTGGATGGATACAAATAGGGATTAGCAGGGGGGAGGGATGGGATCTGGGGAAAGGGAATGCGTGGATAATTGGTAAGGAAAAGTTGGGTTTGTTGTATACATAGGCCTGTCTGGTGATTAGAGGTGTGGTTGAGTTATCATGATCATGCAGTGGGTAATTGTTTCATGGACATTGCGTATCATAAATCTAGTTAGAAAGTGCAGATGGAACAGATACCTGCTGCCTTCAGAGTAAAGGAAAGGCATCAGTACAGGCTACTAATAATTAAATGTATAACAAATAAAAAACAAGTTTATGAGAATAAATAAATATTCACCATTATTTTCAATACATTCATCAATACATTTTGCAGATAAAACACATTTAATCTCCAGAATCGAAACAATATTCCAGTCAACTTTTGAATGAATCCTTTGAAGTTATTATAAAAATAGATACAGCAATGAACATAATTGACCATATGTGACAGTGAAGCCAGGTTCCTTCAGATTCACACAAGGATGATTGAACCTCGACAGATAAAACTCCTTACAATTTGCATTATTGCTGAGAAAGTTTTAGTTTTAGTGACATGTTTAACATCAACCCAAGTTCATAATTTCAACTAGAATTTTATAATTGAAATGATAGTTACCTCTTCGTCCTGTTTTTCAGATTGAAAGAAAACTGAAATATATTTAAAATGACACTAGCACATTTCGTGAAAAATACAGCAGATCCCACTTCAAGTAAGTAACATGTAAATTAAACAATGTAAGTAGGTTTTAATTAAAAAATATACATTTAATACTCTGAAACTTAAGTAGATCACACACTTAAATAAATGACAAGAGAAATGTTAAAATTAAGTTGAGTTTACTTGCAAATGTATGTTTTAATAAAAAATTATAAAATAGCTTATATAAGTGTAGTCTTGCTTCATCTACAAAATAAAACTAACTTGACTTTACTTGCAAAATCATTTTTACATTCAAAATGCAAATAATTAATTGGTTTATAAAAAGACGAGTCTTGCTTGATCTACATAATAATCTGATGCAAAAATGTCCCTTCATCTTTTAGGTAGATCAAGCAGGATATTTCAGTTCATTTTGTAAAATATATTGCATAAATATTTGTTTTTAAGTTTTCAGTGCAGTATTGTAAAAATGTTCAGTTTTTGATTATAAACACATTCATCAATCACTAACATATTGCTAGTGCTGTCTTTAATATGATCCTGGATCATGTCAAGTGAATTTCAGAAAAAATAAATAGCTGTCGTTCATGTATAAGTGATGTGTTTGACTCATGTATTGATTTAAAATGCACGATAAACGGTTGCCACCTGTGAATGAATACTGTGAGGCTTGTTATTGTTCCACTATTGATTTACAATTATCCCAGTTGTAGTAACTATGCGGTACTGTGTAGAATATTTTATGCTACAAATACCATTTCTGAGTAACGTCATCATGAGATAGTCAAGTAGAAAACAAACCAGAATGACTAAGAGCTTAGGAGGTGACCAACATGAGAAGCTGTTTATGTATGAATGGAGAAATGGAGAATTATCTGCAATATCTGGATTTTAATGAGGTGGTGGATGGTTTTGGACAGAAACTATAACAAACACTAATTTTAAGGTACGACAGCTCACACTGTCATTGTGTAAGGTTATTGTTGATCAAAGAATACTTCACCAAATACTTGGAGAAGTTTCACTGTGTGACTTAGTGACAGCTGAGAGAAGTACATACTGATGATGGCTTTGGAAGGGAAAATAGTTCACATTGTTACAATTGTTCAGAAGCGAGTCACAAACAGGTATGCATTCTCTTCATGATCACCTCGCACTGATCAATAATAATTCTTCAGTCATGTATTCACACAGTTAGTTTGAGTGAAGTCTTGCATGTATACTCTGCAACACAACACATCTGGCATATATCTAGTTTATGGTTCATGCTGATGTTATTATAATAATATCTAGAATGAGGGTGTTTCTCTGCTCTTAACTTGTGCAGCAGATAAACTGCAAGAATGTAATATATACTAACATTACTTGCTAAAAATGCTATAACATGTTGGCTAACCAGAGCCAAAAGATTTCTATCAATGTGTGGCTTGTAATAAAGAATGAGTGCAACATACACATTTACATTCAAATAGTAATTCCACTGGTGTCCATATACTGTATGTCCATATATTGAAAACGTCAATATGTGCCAGCTATCGTGAGATCGTGGCAATGAGTTTTCAACCCTCTTGATCGTGCACATCCTCCATTATTTGTAAACTGGTAACTGGAAACCCGTCAATACTCTTATCTGCGTTGTAGGAGGAAATAAGCAATCATCTCATTTTTACCTGAGCAATAACTCTGTAATGTATTTCAATCAGAAGAGACTTCATTTAAGAGGGGAAATAAATCTATTGATGAGGTGCACAATAAAGTTTAGAAATGTGAAGAGTCTTTGTGATTAGACCCTATCGCGACGTCATCAATCTTTTATGTTGGTAGAAATGCCGTGAGTAGTACAGGAATATCGATGGAGTCTAGACACTGGTGGTAGTGAAGGGAAGACAGGAAAGGCCTGAAGATCTGGATGAATGTGATGTGGAGCGGGGCTTCTGATGATGGAAGGAACCCTGGGCGCTGGATGTGATGAGACCTGGAGGTGAACGGAGTGGGAGGAGGGTCGCATCAATCTTGCACTGAAACGACAACTGACAGCAGCAGAGACGAGAACTGTTTATAATATGATTGGCTGACGGAGATCGTGACAAAATCTGGTTGGTTTGACTGAAAGTGTGAACGCCCATAGTTGTAAGAGACAGAGAGAGAGAAGAAATTATGCTTTGCTTCATGTAAAGAACAGCAGTGGTAGAAGTATTTAGGCCATTTACAAGTAAAAGTAGCAATTACTCAATTTAAAGAAAAAATCCTGCTTTTAAAATACAAAAAAATGTAAATGTACATAAGTATTATCATCAAAATGTACTGAAAGTATCAAAAACAAACATACATAATGAGCCTTTTCAGAATGTTATTTACTTTTTGATGATGCATTAACAGAACGGTGGAACAAATGTTAACTAGTATGTGCATACTGTTTCATATTTAAATATGTAACAACGCAAACGTAAACTGATTGTATGTTGTATTGTGTAAAATCTGCAAAGTTAGTATTGACTATAAGTACACAATTAATGTAGGGGGCAGTATATGTATGTATATATAGTAAGTAATCTAGATATAAGTCGGAATGTATTTTATTTGTTCTTGTCAGCATACATCTGTTGTATGAATGTCATCCAGTGGGTTTTAAGCAAAGTAACGATATACAAAGATGTACAAAGATACAAGTCTTATTTTGTATAGTTTGTCCACAAATTATTCTTATGCCAAACCTCCTCACCTTCTCTTGTTCCACAGCATGGCCTTTAAAACACAATCATTCATTTGATTATGAAGAGGTTCTATACATTTTTGGTGATGAGACTCTAAGCAACAGTGCCATCTGAACACTGGTAATACAGGAGTATTTTTTAGGACCCAAGTCAGGAGTTCCATTTTGAAGGCAGCATGAGTTACAGTTAAAGGAATGGAGCTTCCACTGTAACCTTTACGCTGCGCTTGTGGAGAAGTGACATTTACAGTACATTCCTCATTGTCTCATATATTGTATATTACACTGACTGTACTTTGTGTGTGTGTGTGTGTGTGTGTGTGTGTGTGTGTGTGTGTGTGTGTGCGTGTGCGTGTGCGTGTGGTTCTGTGTGACTTAAATTTTCAATTGGGTCCACATGAGGAAATGGACTCTCTAGTCGAGCCATCACACAAATGGAATACAATCACATACACTCACACATTAACACCCTCTCTTGCAGGTTCCTCATAGACAAGTCAAGATCGTGCTTCATCATCTCAATTTCCCCTGGCTGCCTCTGCTCTCCAAATCTCTATGTTGGGGAAAATAACACAGATTTATGGGTGGAGCGCTAACAATATCCTCAGTTATTGCTCGAAGCAAATGAATAAATCACCATGCCAAGATGCTTCGGCTCCGCTGCCTGGACTCATAAGAAGTGAGAGAGTGTGTATGTGCGCATTTCTGTATAGCATTGTGCAAACTCATTTGTTCCTCTACACATTCATGCATCTGTGTGTTTGTGCATTTGATTTTAAATGTGTTATGAACCAACGGCCTCCCTAAACCTCTCCTAGTGTGATTTATTCAGTTGATTGCCGTTGGTTTTCAGTGGCCTGATCAGGCTGGTGAAATGCAGTCAGTTGTAAAACTCGATTGCAATAAACGTAATTCAGTTGAGGAAAATCTCCTTTCCTTCTTCATTTTTTTTTTTATATATATGCATTAGATTTTGCTGAGCTGCTTAGAGAAACATGTGCTTTGGATGTTCATCCTACTGGAGTCAACTGTACATTCCTAACACACATGGAAAAATAAAATGCATTATTTATTTTGAAAGCCACCTTGATTTGTGTAATAAGTAGTCAGAAAAGATTCAAAGTTGCCAAACAACTGTTGTCAAGCCACAGGCATGATGCCTGTAGCCAGATTATATTGTGTAGATTATAGGGATATAATGAGTTTGGCAACAGGTAGTGTTTTCTTCTCTCACCTCCACCAGTCTGAAGATGAGAGCTGGCTGCAGGCCATCATGGTCACTTGTAGCAAAAAATCTGAATTCAACTCACTCATTAACACACAATTAAATAAATACCCTCATACAAAGATACCCAAATGAAAAGTATGCTTGACATACAAAAGTAAATCACATAATGTGACCACACATTGCTCTGAAGTTTAAGGAGTATTTGCTCTGCAGTAAAAGTGCTTTAATGTTATATACTGTGGTCTTCCCTTTCCATGTGTCTTTTCTAATACATGTATGCCATGCCTGTTAGCAGCAATTCAGAAGCCTATTGTTTCTTTTTTTAACGTCACTAACTCAATCTTTGTTCTTTTAAAACAATTTATGTTTTGTATAACACTGCCTGACCCAAATTAAGTCTTGTGTTACATGTTATGTAGTATACACTCTTCGTTCTCAGGATGAGCTCACAACAGTTCCACCTTCTGTCCTCCCAAAAGACAACCCGGGAACTTCTCCAGTTAGCTTTTAAGCAGAAAATCATTGAAAAACACACTGAGATGTGTTAATCAGTATTGTCAGTAGTGAGGGTGTGTGCGTGCATGAGTGAGGTGAGTTGTGCTAAGGGATGATAATGAATAGCATAAATCAAACACAGATGTGCAGGAGAGAAGAGTTCCAGTCGGACTGAATATTAATTTCTTGTTTGGACAAGTTTAAGAAGGTCAGGGCATTATAGATTGTCGTGTTAGACGATCACAGGAATACTACTGCAACCAACAATCACATCAAAATGTCTTGAAGCCTGTATTGAGCACATCCAAACAGAAAACTTTCCTTCCAATCAGGGTTGGACTGAGTAAACTTTCCCAACTGGACATGATCCTAAACCTTTTATTCATGAACTCATGTTTTTAACTTTTTAAAAGGAAATATTTTATTGACCTTATTTGTCAAATAAGAGACCAACACCCACAACAATCCCACCAATGGATATAAAAACCTTTTCCCTCCAAGTTGAGGTTGCAGCATTTGCCGAGTATAGTATAGTATAGCTGGTTATCTATATGTTTTTAGCATTCATTTATACTTTTTATTTATGAATTTTAAAGGTTATATTTAAGCGCCATCTCTTAAATATTTTATAGTGGATTTCTTAGAGTGTTTTAACGAATAGGCTTGTGCACCATGACCTACATCAGGGGACCAATAGGCTGAACTCAATGCTGCTCAATATCCATTTGATCTCTTTATAAAAAGCAGTAAACTGTATGGTTTTAATTAGATGCCAGTCGTAAGAGTTACAGGCTTTGAAAATATGGTGCAGGCAAAGTAAAAAGTAAAAGGCCAACATTATGTCACTATTTAATCAACATTCACAAAAACTAGTTTGAAAATGAGCATGTTTTCACAGTATTTCAAAGACCACAAAAAATAATAAGTGCTATTGCTATTTTATTTGTAGTCAAATAACCTTTTTGTTGTTTTTCAGTTGTTTTTTCTTGTTCAGTGAGAGAAATCCAGTCTGTGTTGGGCTTAAAAACTGAACAGGTTGAATGTCTCGTTGAATCACTCCCCGTTGTCGTCAACCCACTCCACCGTAATCTCAAAGTCTTTCGTTATCCGACGTACAAAGACGAGTAACTGGGTTGTATCGCGGACATCACAGCTCTCGTCAAGAGCTAGGGAGAAAAAGTTAAAATTTGTTTTGCAGCTAAAGCTCCAAATTTTCTGCAATTTCTTCGATCCTTCTCGTTACGGTTCGCCTGGAGAGCGGCACATTCTCAAATGCTTCTTATCTCAGGGCGCACTAGCGCTGCAAGATTCCACCAAACACTCTTTGATAAACTCCCCATCAGAGAATGGTTTACTGTTTTTAGAGGTTTTGTGGGATATCACAAAGCTGGTTTTGACTGCTTCATCCTTGGATGTGTGAAGCTTGGTAAAAAAGTCAAAGTTGAGTTTGCAGATTAGCTAGCAAAGCTTTGGATGCCCGTGCCCGCTCTGCATCAGTTAAGTTCTTGTATTTCTCTGCGTGTTTAGTCTCGTAATGGCGATTCAAATTATAATCCTTGAACACGGCGACTTGCACTCCACAAACTAAGCACACGGCTTTACCTCTGACTTCAGTAAAAAAAATAATTAGAAGTACTTAAAACTCTATCCCGAAGTTAAGGGCATCCCTTACCTTCCGCAGTTTTTATTTGAAATACTTGTATAAACATGTTGAGAAAAAATCCATACAAGCTATGGAGCTGAAGAAAATCAAAACATATGTTCTCTTTCCCCTTCAAGGGATGCTTGATGACATATTGATTTAGCACTATGTGGGAGAAAATACAATTCGTTTGTCATGTTGTATTTTGCTGTTGTTCACCATTTGTCTTTATAGGTTTGGGTGTCTTGTTGCACATTTCTTAATTAAATTTTGATGCCTACTTCAACGTTAGAAAGATAGTTTGGCCTTGGGTTTAGATATACGTGTACATGTGTATTATTTTCATAAAAGAAAATAACAACTGAAAAATGCTCACTAGGAGGATATACAAAATCGGATAAGCACACTTCATGGATCACTGGTACGGGCATAGGCTTTTACAAGGATATGCCCAGACGAACTGACACATGACAAGCGGAGACAGGACAGTTTATACAAGAGGTGAGTGGGAACAGGTGAAAACAATCAGGGACAATCAGGCAGACGCTGACGATGGAGGGAAACCACACAAGGGCAGGAAGTAACGGGATCTGGGTTAAGTAACAAGAGGTAGGTACAAAATAAAACAGGAAGTGACAAGACAATATGAAAAACTCAACAAATTTGACGAGACATGACACATTGTCACCCGTCCAAAGCCAAATGTGGGTGAATACTTTTTCTTTTAATATTTATCGTATCGTAAACCTAAACCATAAGCAAACATAAGCAGGGAGACCTGTGGATATAGATGGCCCATTCAGAGCATAAAAAACAACTGTCATGCTAATGAAGAGACCTTGTCACAGCCCTGTGCTTGAGTATCACTGCTGACCAAATCATAAAAAAGTCTGCTGACATAAACTGACCGAAACAGGAGAGTGAGATCACTGTTTCACGATTCTCTGTGAACTTCACTATTGTCATGCAACTCTGTTGAATAACGCATTGTTATAGCTTTAATGGACAGAATATAAGTAAAAATGAGTAAGAGGCATGTCTCCTTCAGCCGTCTCGCATAGCTTACACAGTTTAAAACAAAAGAAAATGATTGCAAGTGTTTACTTTGTAAGCCAACATAGTTTTCACACTGTCCTTTGAACATATTTCATCACTACACTACATGGATGAAAAATAAATTTAATTGACGGTAAACATGTTAAATTTAACAAATAATTCAGTAAACAGTGACCACAATTTAATTATTTTTGTCGCCGGTGAGAATATCACCAGGCTCCATTATAAATCTCGTTTTGTGAGCTGTTGAGTTAGAGGAAACTTTGTTTGAAGTTAAAATCATGTCTTAATGTAAATTTGGCAGACGTACATTAAAATCAATTAATCAAATGTATTTGTTTAAAAAGCCTTAGTTAGTTTGACGCAGCCTGTTACTGTACCACTGAAATCAACTGTTCAGATGAATGCTTCAGCAAAATATTGTCATGACCTGGTCATTATGATATGATCATGATATGATAATAATCATTGAAAGTATGATCTGTGTTGAAAGCACATTTCCTCACATCAAATATGATAAAAACAGATTATTTCAACTGCAGGAAATCAGAATCACTCTCCACCTGGTGGATAGATAAAATATTTTAATTGATTTCCACATAATGCGCCATAGGGGGCGTTAGTAGTGGGAAACACGTTCAACATGTCATCTGCGGGGGGTTCTTTTCAGCCAAGGACGGGGCGATGACCCAGCAGGGGTCCCTCACGGACCTGCCAAAAAAACATCCAGGATTTCCTGGGAAATTATAGTTGGCCGTATATGTAGGCTAGTAAAGTGTAAGTATTGCATATATTACCCACTAGTATTTTTCTTGAGAGAAATGTATTAAACATAATCAGAATAAAAAAATAAAAAAATAAATAAAAGTGTCCCATTATATATATGAAGCATATTTATAATATATATATTATAGTTTTTAATTTACGACACATTTGTAACGAAGAACAAAATTTAGGCTATAGAACCATAAAACAATTATATAACACACATGTGTTCATGCTTGGCTATTTACAGTCGCAAATGACCTCTGTTCTCCTCGCACAATTTCCAAAAATGGGTTTGCGGCATTTGCAGGAGGAGTCGTGCGCTTTATTCTGAATGCAGCTTCTCTGAATCTGGCACTGCCTTTATGTTGGTGTCTGCTGCGGTGGCTTCTGCTGCTGAACGGGACCTTGTGCCAACTGCAATGCTGCCCTTTTTCCCTCCATGAAATCCACTCTCAGTTCCTCTGCCAGTTGCAGCATGAACTTCCTTCGGGCTATTTTGCTGCTAAAAAGAAGAACCCTTGAAGAGGGCATTTATCCCAGCCCGGTTGAGGATGTTATAAAACACAGCTACTGGCAATCTACATGTACTGCCTTTCACATAGTACCATCGGATCTACTATCATACTTAGTGTTGTTGTAGTACGTCAACAAATCTGGCTTTGCCTTCGGCCCATCGGTGAAGCCAACACTTGTGTGAACGGAGCTCAGGACCTCTGTGTTTAACAGCTCCGCTCGAACTTTTGCGAAGGGGGGCAGCTTTATCAAACCACAGGAATGTCGTTATCTCCCTGAAGCTTATTCTGGCCATACTTTCCTTGAAAAACAAGAAGCCCCATTTTTCCAACTACAGGCTGTCAAAATCAATATGTTTTGCATTGATTTGGAGAGTAATATTGCTATTTCTGAATACTTCCACCACTGCTGATTATCTGTGTTTATCTCTATGCATGCAGTGCTTTGAACACCTTGACAAAAAAATGAAACTTTACATTAGACTTGCAAAATTTTGATTCCTGTGCGTGTTGCATATATCAGTGAGCGGAAAGCAAGAAAGGCGCTCTCACTGATGATTATGTGCTGAAGCATTGAGGCAGTTTTTTCAAGCCCAGGACTGGTAATGGTAGCAGGGGCAATGGTTCTGCCGTTGGTGGTGAAGCATTTAGCCGGAATGGTAAGACCTTTTAAGTTGAGGGAAATGTAACAGCAATCTACATGAGCCAGGGACAGGGACACTGGAAGGCAGCTTGTCATTGGTTAAAGCCTAAAAAGGCTTCTTTTAATTCCCATGTAAAAGGGGTTGGTTCCTCATGTCATCGCTTCTGCCTGTCTTGATTCAGACTTGCATGTAAAAGACTCTGGTCCCATGGGTTTGGATTCTAACCTGCCATTTATCCATCCATCTATGATTGGAACTGGGATTAAGGTGCCAGTGACCATTTTAAGGGACACGTGGGCTTTTGACTGTTTCATTCAGGCTGGAGTTCTGTTGTTATCCAAGGAGTCTGAAACGGGCAACTTTGTTCCTGTTTGTGGAATGGATTTAAATGTTCTGTTGGTTCCATTGCACAAAGTGATGCTCCATTGTGATCTGTTCCAAAGTGAGGCTGTTCCAATGTATCCAATGTATCACCAGTGATGTTTACTACCACTGTTGGTGTGACAGAGTACATAACTATCTGAAGTAATTCAGATTTAGTATTTGATAATTGAACATCAGGGGTGAAACCCACACAAGTGACCAAAATGTCATGTCTGGTATATTATTAATGCACAGCAACAGGATACTGCAGTCATAGCATATCTCACATAGTGCTTTGATGTTCACATGGTCATTCATGGTTTTAGTTTAGTTTATAATTGGATGCTAGGGAGATACTGCTGTTGCCCTCTGGTGTGTATTAACAAACTCAACAAACTCCTATATATTATAGGTCTATGTGATGTTTGGATTTGTTCTCAAGTACGAGGATCTTGGCTTTAAAAAAATATATCAAAGGCCATATGAGCGCCACATTTCCTTCCAACTGTATCAATGTGTATGTGGGGTTGTTTGAAAATAAATTAATCTATTCATCTGATTTTCTTAGATGAGAATTTTTTGCTGTTATGCTTGACTGATAGCATTTCTTGTACACTTGAGATTAAACTCAGACCCTTCAAAAGATCAATATCTTCTCCTTGGTGCTGTTCTTTTTTGTATTGTAATAGTGTATATTTCTTAGATATGTGAATCATCAGAAAAGGGAGGAGAATCCCAACCACTATCCGATAATAAGTATTTCCAGCCTACAGTTCGGTGACAAATGAAAGAGCTTCCAGAATAGTGTCAGGGCTCCTTTTTATAGACTATCCAACCGTAGAGGTGTTCTAAAATATATTCCTTCATTTGGTGTTTAGATGATAGTGGAGGAGCTTGCTTTCTGACATAGATGTTCAGTTTGGTTAGTTTAGGATCTGTTGGCTGTGTAGGCCATAACTCTTCTCTGTGGCCCATTCAGATATTCAGATCCATTCGAGTTTGTAGAATTTGATAAGACAAGGATGTGTGGTACTTGGTCACGGTCAATGTAATCGTTCGGATGGCACATGCTTTGTCTCCCTGTTCTTTCTACTGTTTCCACCTCAAAACCTCTAAAAATCTCTTTGCTGCCTGTCGGTCTTTGTTTTTTAATTGGGCACCTCTGACTAATTTAACAATATAATTCCTGCCTGAATCTGGCAGATCAGACATCTGGGTCAGATGTCTGCAGTTTGACAGTCCAATTTCCCACAGAACAGACCAAAAAGTCTGCGGCTCAATGTTCCCCTTTTTTTCTTCTTACTTTCCATTCATAATATCTTTACCTAGTTTCTGTTGCTACTGTGAAATTATCTAACATCTACAGTACTTTTTACACAAGTTACACAGCCTGAAGGAAATGATTACTACATATGTACACAATATATTTTATCCTTTAATCCAGGTTTAATCTTCACCCAACCATATTTTTTATTAGCCTAGTCTAATCCATAATGGTAACAATACCTGTGGTAACAAGTCTGCCAAATTAAAACACAATATAACAATGGTAGTAAAAAATGATGCCACCACTATGGTTAAGTTTTTGTCTGCCTTCGGCAGATAATCTATTTAGTTAAGGTTAGGGAACGGCTACATTAATTCAAAGACCCCTTCAAAAGTTTGCTAGCAAAGAGATTCAAATGTCATAAGCGCAAGAGTGCCCCAAGTCTACTGCATTAACATTCACATTTCACCACACTCCTTTGATGATTTTGTCAGACCTCTCATCAAGGCGGGTCTTCACTTAAGACATCCATCATTCTCTGTAGGCGGGACACCCTAGGCTACCTATCAGAACCTGATCATTGCGTGATGACAAAGTCTGAAGTGCTGCTCATCCATAATTGCAACCAGAGGGAGCAGACATATTGCATTTTCATTTTGACACCAAAAGAGTGTGGTTACATGGTTACATTATAATAGACCGGGGGTGCTGTGCTGTACAGCACCTTTGGAAGTTAAATGCCGTTTTAATTTTTTTAATGTTTAGAAAATCACATTTTAATTTTAATATACTTACATAATGCTTGCACAAATGGAAAATTAGACTACATGGTTTACATTGCATTTTCAAATGTATTTAATATTTAAATATTGTCCATTGTATAGCATTTGACATTTAATTTTCAAAGACTTATCTTTGAAAATGCTGCTTTATTTTATATTGTTAAAAAATTCCATGTTCATTTTGACTCCAATATTGCTTGCATAAATAGACAATTAGGTTACGTTGTTTACATTTATATTACATTTTAATAAAAAAATGTTAAATAACATTTGAATATGGTCCACTGAACATTAAAACACACCATCGTTGGGGCACATTAATGTGATTTGCTGAATTCGTTAATCGAGCAACATAAGTGGAGTCTCAAATAACCATCACACAAATGCAGTGAAGTTCACACATGATAAGCAGTTTTGTAAATGCAGGTACAACAGTTTGTACAGTATTTAAAAAATGTAACAACATCCAAATATGTTTTTGTTTTATTTTATATTTCATGTATTTAAAACAAAATATTGTGAATGCATCAGGATAACATTTGTGAACCTTTTTTTATGTGGATTGTTTTTAAATGTAGATGTACCAAAAACTATGTATCTGTGTATTGAAGCGTATTTGTGTGGAGAGAGTCATATACTGCATATATATATATATATATTTTTTTTTTTTGAATGTATGAATCCTGAAATATATGTGTTAATTCTATTGTGTGCATTCATTCATTATGATACTGGTCTGACCCCATAACAGCAGGGTACAACTTTAAAAAGTATAGAACTTCCATATAGGTATGTAAAAATGTAAATACAATTTGGATTAGTGTATTTTAATTTGTATTTAAATAACACAAATTATATATATATATATATTCATATATATATTATAATTATATATATATAAAATGATAATGCTATTGTGGAATTACATAATTATTTTAGTAAAGTCCACTCTGGTCTTCCTTAATTTATCAAAGATAATAATCCGTCAAAGTTTTTGGGCCAAACGTGATTTCCATGTATCTTTTATTGTTGGACAGTGTTTTACCTAAATGCAATTCTTGAATATAACGTTCCAATATGCTGTATCAAGTTTAAAGTTTAAGAGATCTAGAATGTGCAGCAAGGACAACATCTATCTTTGGTAACATTTGGTTCAATGTACTAGGACAGCAATAAGACTACGTATAAATACACCCAAAACCACAACTCACCAAATTGGGTCTCACTCCCCCACAACCGGGTAGCTAAGGAGCTTATCTAAGAGCAAGTAAGAAAGAAAACTCTGATGAGTGCAAACAGGGCATTGACACTGAAACAGGGTTTGTTGCGTGCAAACAGTTTGCTTGAATAAAGTCTGCAAATTATTCAGTGTGCTCCAGTCCCTTTTTCCCTTGCATTGATATTGTTGTTTGTACATGTACGAGTCATGACATTTCCCAAATTACAATGGCAACTAAAGATAACCGCTGGTGAGTTTAACCGATTCCAACATATTTAAACCACTCTTTTTACAAGCAGATCATTTTGTTCAAAATAACCTTTTGAAACATTTATAATGTCCTCAACCGGAGAAAATTGTCAAAAACAGCACTTTTATCTCTTCCAGTGACCTTTATTGTTGGCAATAATAACAAGTGCTTTAAGAATAAGCTTTATTCCAAATTAGATTTTATACCCTGGAGGAGATGACTCTAAACCTGTCTCATTAGATTTACCTGAGTGCACAGTTTTTCTAATGTTTTTACTAGGGATGCACCATTCCGACTTTTTCTGTCCTGATACCGATAGTGACAGCCTTTGAGTATTGGCCATGTACCTATCCAATTCCGGTGTTAAATTAATAATTATTATTAATCTTGTAATTTACCTGTATGCCTAACTCTGTGGAGGTGACTGGGATCATTATTTTATTACACATAAAATAGCAACATCAGGCATGACTTAAATATTGCCTCTCTAACTTTGTAAAACAAAATGTTACAAAATGTAACAAATAAATACATACTGTAGATATATATTTACTGTATTGGTATTTATTATTAAAATGATCATTTGTGCACCAGCAACTTGTAAGAAATTAAGAGTAATACAGTTAAAGTGTAAACTTTTAAATGCAGCATTAAATTGGTCAAACAGGAATAAACATTCCAGTATAAAACAATACAAATGCATCAATCAAATGCCGCATCGAAATCCTCACACTCCTCCAGAATGTTGTGGAATGCTTTAAAAAGAAAAACACCATATTCTTCGTGTCTCTATCCCAAATGGGTGAATCTTCTTCCCCTCCCCTTGCTACTCACTGTTTTATTTTGTGTCTCTAACCCCTGCAACTGTGTGAACTTTCCACACACACACCCCTTCTCTACTCCTTGCTTGCACTCTGTATGATTGATGAACCTATTTGCAAATAATAAATACTCCAAAGACAAGCTTATTTCTCAAGAATCTTCATTTCAGTATTATAGACTTCACTGGTCATTTGTATTTGTATGTAAAGACTTGATTAAAACTTTCTACGACAGTTGCACATGTATCCTTATTTTAAATATTAAAATGTAGTAGTGTGTGTAATAAATCACTACGTTGTGTGTCATTTATCTTTTATATGTTGTGCTTCAAACTTACATCATGGCATCTTATCACATACTTTATATAATATATAATAAATTAGATTTACAGTCTTACCTGTTATATCTTGGGTCAAGCAACTTGGCAAGTGAGTATAGGGGTTCATCTTCCACAACAATACAATACATAAACCCTGTATATTCTGTAGGGTGAGGTAGGCAGATGTAGTGGTGGGACTATGGCAAGAGGGTGGTATCAATGATACAACCCCAAGAAAAAAGAAAAAAACAGAACAGAACATAACATAAAAACACGTTATTCTTTAAGACATTATGGAGACACTACTGTGACATACTGTGAACTATTAGCATGAGGAAATGCGAACTTGGCCAGGAGGTGCAGGATGTTGGTGCAGTGCAGGGGGTCGCTCAGACAGTGGGGACAGCAGCCAGCTGGAGGGACATGCTCTAAGAGGGGTAGCTAATTTTAGAAAATGTTATGTTAGAGTCGCGAATGCAGTATTTGTCCTCATTTTCATTAGCTGACAGCTGGAATGACATCAGCTGTGGAGGAGGTGGATGAGCCTACTTTCCTGGTCAGATCTTCTATGGTGCTGTATCATCATTTTCTACTGCAAAGCCCACTGATTGGCTGTCAGTGTTGTGGGCAGACCTTTATCTGCAATACAGGCACAAAGGGCTCTCTATCATAAAATAAGTACTATTCCACCTTGTGTTGCAGGTGTTTATGTGGTATTTGCATCTCGGCCTGAATATCTTCTAGCCGTGAATATGCAAGTGCCGATTGATCAAATTCCCCACAATCTGTCTATCACTTGCAATGGCAGTCACACTCTTTTGTGACAGTAGCCCTTTGTTGACTACAACATGGATTGTATGTGCAATGTAGACTAAACTGTGCACTTCCAGTTGTAAATGGTTTTCTTCATGTTGCTAGCATTGTCTCACCGTTTTTGTAGATTACAGGTTGAACGATCTCAGAAAAATGCTTCAGTATCGTGGTTCCAAGTGTTCGGTCAGGCGGTGGAATGTCTTGTTTTAAACGACACTCAGGCGTTGCTCATTAAGAACAATGAATTTTAAAACCGTTTCTGTTATTTTTGTCTTTGTCACAATATCATATATAAATATATAAAATTACCAGTTTCTTCAAACTGTATTTTCTTTTTGATTAGTTGAATGTGTCGAATTCTTAGGCATGATGCTTCCTCGAGGTGCTCGATCAAGTTGGTTGTGTTATATTTTGCAGTGCTTCTGCAACCCCTCGAAACATTGACTTTGCATAGTTCTATAATAGAAGTAATGTAGCTGTGTGCATTGATGAGTGAATAATACTGTATGCTGAAATCTAACAAAGCTAACCAAACAAACAGGGACCTATTTTTCCTATCATTTTACTTTATTTTTTGCATGTGACTTGATGCTCTCTGAATAATTGTTTTGTTTCTTTGAACTATTGTAATACAGCTGGTTTTCAAAGGTGTTGATCAAACTGAGGAAGACTCAACAGCAGCATTGAAAATGTGCATAACTGGGTTGACATGCTCAAGACTCATTTAGATACAGCAACAAAGTTATAGCTGGTATGAGTGCAAAGTTAGAATGAGTTTTGACACAAAATCATGATCTTAAATGAAATGTCTTCTGATTAACTGCACCTGGACACAACAACCAATTGATTTCAAGCGCTCTCTTTTGTGAATAGTGCAGGAATGTATCAAAACCTATTTAAACTTGCAGCTAACTTTGAGTTTGACATTCTCAGAATTTTTGAAATCGGTCTTCTGAGCAGCTAGCAGCTGTTGACTCTCCTCCAAGAAACTTTATGGCAAAAAATATATTTGACTCCCCTCAGGGCCGACCGCCAGCAGCGCATTCAACAATAAAAGAGCCAAATAATTACTGTGCCTGAGGAGGTGATGTGTTGCAGCCCCTAGTGGTGCTCCACACCGCTCTGACTGCCTACAGGCCTGTAGTACAGTACAAGGAGATATGAAGGACTGATAGAGGGAGAAAGTTAGTGATGAAAGTACTGAGAAAAACAAGGAAAATGGAGGTTTGACTATAGGTGAGAGGGGAAGGACGCAGCATCTTCTCCTGTTTAAACACATTTCGTCAGTAAGAACTACTTTGAGTTTGGAAAAGTATGCTTCTGTGGAGCTTATATTTCTCTTGGGTGGGTGGTGAAAATTGTCTCTAATTCCTTTGTTTGTGGACTTGATGTAAATGGTGATATATGAAATAATTCCTGCCATCCATTTCCCTTGTGATTTATTGTAGAAAAACACCGAACCCACAAAACATTACTTACCGTAAATGGAAAACAGCTCCAATTTTACACATCAAAGTGTATACACAGGCATTGGGGGGTACTTCTGCACATGAGCAAAAAGTCTTATAGTAGTCTCTAGAGGGAGCTGTGTGTGAAGTCTGATAAAAGTGAATCGACTTAAGCTGATGATTACGGGCCCTATTTAACAATCTACAGCGCATTGTCTAAAGTGCATTTAGGGCGTAATTTTAAGACCAACACACCCATTGGCACACAGACAGGCGCAAGTTTTTTTGGCTACTTACAAAATGTGGGCGTGAAAATTACAACTGAGCCGGTCTGAAAGTAGCAATGACCATTGTGCTGCGCTGTATGCTGCATCAAGTGCATACAAGTTTGAAAATTAAAAAAATCTGTGGGTTTGGAGTAAAATATAAGTGAGTTTAGCAAATTAGCTCCAGCTTCTCGGCTGGAGGCTAGAGGCTACAATAGCTGCTACGAGCATAGCACACCCGAATCTCTGTCCCAACTGTTGGTGGTTGATTACATTGTGGATAGCGTAGCTTGCAAAGTTTGAAAAGGAAGAAGAATGTATGGAATAAGAACGACAATATCTCTGGTTCTGCTGCATCAATTTTTTCCAACCTGATTTAGAACTTGAACTTTATTTATTTTTATTGTGCCTTACATGCAAAATTCAATACAAGGTGCTTAACAAAATAATAAAAACACAACAATACAATGAAAAACAAAACAATGAAAATACAGCAATACAATGAACATAGCACAGTAAAAGAGTGTAGATAAAAAAAAGCTATGAATATGTATGCCATAAGCTATGTTTTAAGATTTAGTTTAAAGGTGTTTGCAGTTTGTGATGCCCTAAACTCTTCTGAAAGGCTATTCCAAGGCAAGGACCATAGACACTAACTTCCGCCTCCCCGTAGGTCTTTGTTATCACCCTGGGAATAATTAAAATGGATCTAGGGGGAGCATACATAGAGTGAATGTCTGACAAGTATTTAGGCGCTATTCCATGGAGTGACTTGAACACTAATAAAAGGATCTTAAAATCTATTCTCAAATTAAAAGGCTACCAATGAAGGGACTTTAGGACAGGTGAGATATGTTCTTTCTTTCTGGTCTTGGTCAGTAATTGTGCTGCTGCATTCTGCACAATTTATAACTTATTTATAGCTATTTTAGGATGACCAGAAAATAGATCATTGCAGTAATCAGGCCTGATAGTAATAAAGGTGTACATAAGTCTCTCAGTAGCTACCTGGGAAAATGTGGTTACACAGCAGTATTGTTTTTGTGGCATTACTTATGCGAGATTCATAATTCAGATCCGGGTCTAGAAGCATGCCAAGACTTCTTGCTAGGGGCTTGATATTTTTGAGTTAGTGCACAGCATCTCTCTTTTGCTCTGATAATTGGAACCTCTGTCTTTGTTAAATTGCAAGAAATTATGTGTGATCCACAAGTTGATATTATCAATGCATTGAACCAGTTTATTAATAGGGCTGAATATTTGGTGATAAGGAGATGTACAATTGTGTATCATCGTAAAGCTATTAACAAATAATATCATATACGCATCATATAGAGACTGAACAGCATAGGTTCCAAAATGGAGCCTTGAGGAACCCCACTTGTTATGCTAATATTAGGCGAGGAGTGGTCACCAAGGGAGACAAAATAGTCCAACCCTCAAGTAAGTCCTCAGCCAATCTAAAACTGAGCCAGAGAGACCAAAACACTTATGTATTCTGTTAACAAGGATGTCATGATGGACTATATCGAAAGCACTTAAGTCTAAAAATACTAATTTTGAGAGTTTCTTGTCATCCATATTCAGTGTCAGGTCATATCTCAATTTAACTAGTGCTGTTTCATCAAATATGAAACAAAAATGTGGCTAGTCATTTAACTGTTTGAATACAATTTTTTTAGCAGTGAAGGATCCAGGTTACTTTTCTTAAGGAGAGGTTTCACAATGTACATTTTCAGTGCCAAGGGGAAAATGCTAGTAAGCAGGGAGTGATTGACAATCGCTAGTGCTTCACTTCAACATCTAGACAATTAAACCCAGTTTTAAAAAAGGTGGTGGGGATAGGGTCAAGTGAGCAGATGGAGGGTTTTAGTTGCATGACCAAAGCAGAAATATCATTCAAAGCAGTCTTAGACAGAGGGAAATTATCCAAAGACCTGATGTTTGTTATCTTGTCTCTGAAAAAAGCTGTAGCCAGGCTATTGTTAGCTCATCAGTGTAGGAGCAGAACATCCTGGCTGCAATACAGAACTTGAAAGACTCACTATCTGTAAGACTTGCTGGGTTGGATTGCTACCCTCATATGCCACTGCACAGAGATACAAGCGGAGAACACCACAAACTGTATCAAGTTCTGTGACTTAAAAGGGCGGTATGATGGTCTACAACATTATTGACTCCGCATTTGTTTTATATTAGCAATTTTGATTGACACTGGGTATAGAGAGGTCCAGCTCTTGCATCCTTGGGTAAGCTAACTTTTCCTTCTAGTTATGACTACCAGTATTGTAATTTCCTGACTTATTTTTCTTACTTATGCCAATGTAAAATAAGCCACTATCATCATAGAAAACTGTAGATATAACACACGAGTAGGAAAACTCTTGTTTCAATCACACCACACAGGGGCTTTACTTCAGATCTAAAAGGGATTTTTTTTACAGGGACCTCTATTCCTCATAGACCTCACTCCCATTTTCTCAAATTAAATGATGACCGCAAAAAGTGCATTTTCACAGAGGTTGAAAGGCGAAGTATATTTTCTTCAAATTCGGTATAGAAGAACAATAAGATAGTTATCTTTTGAATGAGACCAAAATCATGCATCTGGTGCAAATGGTTGAAGAGCAGCTTATAATTTACTTTGGGTATGTCGTTTGTAGTTATTTTCAGGTAAATTCCCCCACACTGTAAGAGGTTAAGAATCATAGACTCTCGTTGTCTTTATACTCACTTTCATTTTTAAAAAGGATAAGGAGGAAATAGACCCGGCCTCATAAAAACCCATCGCTTCCCTCGGATGTGACTTAAAGGTATTCACTAAAATAGTAGCTAATATAATAAATAAATGTATTTCATACATTATAAATCCAGACCAAACAGGGTTGATTCCTGGCAAGCTCTCCTTTTTAAATGTCAGACGGCTGATACATATCATGTATGGATAGCACCCTAGAGATGCAAAGAAAGCACTCCTGTCATTGGATGCCCAGAAAGCGTTGAATTGGTTGAGTTTAATTACCTTTTAACGGTAATAGAGGAATTTGGGCTGTGGGAGAACTGTGGCTCATATGTTCAAATGATATATGCTTTTCCATCTGCATCCATCCTAACTGTAACAGGTCACCTCCATTCCCTCTCCAACGCGGCTGTCGGCAGGGATGCAAGCTCTCACCCTTACTATTTGTAATGGAGCCATTAGTTATTAGCATGAGGCATTATTCTTCAAATACACCCACAAATGTGTTAGAATGGATCATGTTGTTTCCTTATATGCAGATGATGTTGTAATTTTCCTTCTAATCCTGAGTTATCTCTCCGATCTCACTAAGAACTGTGGCACCTATCAGGCTACCATTAATATGACCAACAGGGAGTTCTTGCCCCTGATGCTTAATCTGGACTCTGATTTCAAGATCTTACTTTTTAAAATGACAGAAGACCAAATAAAATATCTGGGAGTTGTCATCCCTAAAAAAAACACTGCTAATATATGAATAACGTTACTTAGATATTCTAGATAGACGGAAAATTCAAAGCTGCTATCTATCAATGACCCTTCGTATCAATTCAATCAAAAATGGTTACACTCCCAAAATCTATTTCAAAATCTGATTATATATCTTACAAAGGCTTGTTTGGATATTTGACTCTATAACAATGCCTTTTATCTGGGGATACAAATCACACAGTGTATCACAAAATGTATGCAAGCCTCAAGCCCTAGTTATGCCTTATTTCCAGGATTATTACTGGGCAGCAAATGCTAGAGCTCTCGATTACTGGCAGAATGCAATCCCAGGCGAGGTGGATGTCAATTCCTGGTTAGCCATTGAACAGGGCTCACACAAAACCTTCTATGTATACTGTACTGTACTATACTGTATACTGATTGTATACACATATACTGCTTTTGCAATTTAATGATTGGAACAGCAAATAAAGACCTACCCTGCTTTACAGCAACAGTGTTGCTCCTTAATTTCATTGTTCTGTCTCGAATGCCAGTTGATATGGTGTTTCACTTTTAGTGTACACTGTGATCTGTTGGCTTTTATGTTAGCTTCTATCTTTATCTTTTTAACCTGTTTTTTGTGTTGAGTAAGTTTGACATCCTGGCAAAATCCTTCAAATGCATGTAGACCCTTCTGTCTGCTTGTATCTGCTATTTCCCAAAAATAAGATAATGGTTCTTCAGGGAGTGCCATTAGTGACTGTGTGGGCTCCATTGAAGCAAAGGGTCAAATGACCACACAATGCAAGTCTTTGACAGCGAGATATTATCTATTTATACACAAGCTGTAAAATATGCCTTTAAAATAGGCATCAACTCTTAAATTAGCAGAGGATACTGTTGCAGTGAGCTGAGCTTTATAACATGGCACTACAATAAAACCCCAATTCAAATAAATTCATCATCAACATATACATAAATCAAATCAAATCAAATTTATTTGTATAGCTCAATATCACAAATTCTACATTTATCTCAGTGTGCTTTACAGACTGTACAGGTTGCGACACCCTCTGCAATGACGCAATCGCGTGTCATTACCGCCGACGTGAATAACAATCTTACTGTATTGACGTTTAGCCTTAGCCAGCAGTTTCAAATGTGCTTCTATGTTGCCCGCTCTGGCCCCAGGAATGCACGTGACTGTCGTCGCTGGTGTCTCAAAATGAACGTATCTCAAAATTGAGCTACCAATAGCCAGAGTTGGCTTCTCAGCTGGTGTGTCACTGAGTGGGGAGAATCTGTTAGAAACAGAAAGCGGTTGGTGGTGAACTTCTGGTGGTGGGCTTCTGATAACACTTCTTTCGGACAGTCACCCAGTCTCCCGGCTGCTCGGGTCCCGCCGGGGGACAGCTAACAGGAGATACCACTGGTCGGCCTGCACCGGCTATAGGGGGCTTGCTAACAGCTACAGTTGCTAACCGCTGACTAACCATGGTGCGGAGCCGCTCATCTATCCCTCTAAAACTCGCCTCCAACCCTGCGTATAAACTACATTTAATACACGTACCATTATCACTAAAGGAGGCAGAGCAATAGCTAAACATTAAACACACCATGCAGGAGAGAGCAGAAGAGGGCGATGCCATCTCTAGCTGCCGAGCTGCAGCAGCTAACATTAGCAGAGCCGAAAGGAGCGTAAAGAATTGAGGATTTTGCGAGAGTCGCTAAGAGAAGGAGGATAAGGAGAGAGTTGTAAGTGCTTAGGAAGTACAAGTATAGGTTTAGATAGATGACACGTAGTTAGCCGATGTGATCAAGAATATAACAACATTAACTGAGTCAAGCTGGAGCTGCCGAAGTATGCTACCAGCAACACAGAAACATTAACAACCGGAAATGACACGCTTACCATAAAGTTTCCTGAAACACTTCTCTTGCCCGGTGACATAAGAATTTGGGTTACTTAAAGTTTGAATACCGACTGGTGACTGCAAAAAGCCTTGACTACTATCAAACATTGAGTTACTGTGGAACCCTAATGAAGTTGAAAAATCAGCTGGTCAGTATGCGTGGAATTGGAATGGACAGCAACATTTGCTTCAGTAACCGTGAGCCAGTTTTCATTAATACACATTTATGTTGCAACCCTAATGAAGGAAAAGTAAAATGGTTGGAAATCAAAGCTTATACTTTGTAAAGAGGTGACTGCTAATATTGAAACGTAAAACCAGAAGTGACACCTAAGGAGCAGAGCACTGGATCATGGATGGATAATGTTTGAAGAGCTAAGGCCCCTCAAACTTTAATCACCCTTCTGAGGGATGTATATCTCTGCATTAGAAAATGACAGACAAAAAGGTTTTTAGTACAAGAACATAATTACATTGCATGTTGATGCATGTTATGTCCAATGCATGTATGCTTGGTGTATTACATATGACATATTTCACATTCTACATGAGTTGAGGATCAGCTAAGCTAAGCTAGAACATGATTGAATTGGCAAGGGCCCATAATTAGATAACACAATGTTTAGAATGTGTTTCACACTTTATATCTGTGTAGAGCATAAACAAACTTTTTCTGGAGCTTAGAAATTTGGGCCTTAAAGTATTATGCTTGCATACCTGCATTTCAGGTCTGTGTGAGATAAAGCAGCACTATCACCGTATCACAGGGTGACGTGATTCTCTAGTGACTTCAGACGGTCAGACTTCAGACGGTCAGTTAGTTGGTCCAGACTGAAATAGCTCTACCACTGATGTGACATTCAGCTATTATAAAGGTGTTAATGTCAAGTGTGCAACAAGGGAAGGACCCAAACGAAGGACACAAACTTGGAGCAATAGGTGGGAGGTTTATTGAAGGGGGTTTCCAGGGAAAGGGGACGGAGGACGGAGGACATCCGGCTCGTGAAGGCAGAGGGTGAAGTGGGTAGCAGGTAGCAGGCAGGCGGGCGGGTGGGCAGGAAGCCAGGGATCCTGAAGCACAAAAACCAGTAAGTATTAATACTAGTGATGGGACGAGCAACACTGGTGCGTCAGCACTGTGCCGAGAGCCCAAGAGTGAAACCCCGTATTGGTGCGTGTATTGCTTTAAGAACTAATCACGTGACCGATACAGGAAGTGTATCGGTTGAATTTGTCGCGCCAAAGTGTGTTTATAAGGAATCAAACTGTATCAACATGTCGTGGGTTTGTTGGATGGAGTTTTGCTGTTGCGTTATTATGGATCGTTCAAGGAAGTTTTCCCCGGTGTGGAATCATTTTGATCTTCTGACGCCAAACAAGGTAAATCTTTTTCTCCTTTGAGCACTGTTTACTGTTAGTTCCTGATAGATACCCTATGTCATTGTCATTTTTTCTTTGACAAGTGAATGCAGTGCGCCACCTTAGTTTTTACTCTGTTCTGGTAAGTGGTTTGAATAGTTTTCAGATAAATTACATTTTTACGTCATTGTAGGTGAAGTGTCGGCTCTGTTCTACAGAGCTGTCTTACATCAATAAGAGCACTTCATCAATGCTGAGGCATTACAGAGCTCGGCATGGTGGCGATGAAGAATCAGCAGATACCCGTGAGAATACCCCAGGTATGTTGACATGTTCTCCTTATTAACTTTACAGCCCTGGTGGTCTAGTGGGTAAGATTCAGAGCTCACACCCCAGTGACCTCGGTTCAATTCCCGATCAGGGAAGTTTTTCTCTATTGCATTTCTCTGCTACATTAATAAAGTATTTATCTAGCTTCCTTCTCTGTTTGACTCTGTAACATTGTTTGTAAAAAAAAAAAATACAGACCTTAAATAAGCTTTTAACGAAATATTTCCTTTTGGCTTGCAGTTCCTAAGCAAGCAGTGGATTCGTCAGCTCACTGAAGGCAACTGAAGCTGTCAAAAGACTGAAGTTGGAGTGTGCTGACCAAATGAGGAGCCAAGAGCCTGACCCAGAAGAAGAAGGGCCTAGCTCTTCACATGGATCACAACCCAGTTCAGGTATGAAAACACATTTCTTTCTGTTTATTTGTATATTTCTGTGGCACTTTGTCATGTGATAATATACTTGTGATTATTATTATATATTTTTTTTAGGGCACAATCTCTGGGAAACATTTGACATGGAGGTTGAGGAGAACAAGAGGACCTCTAATGCCACAGCTGATTCGATACTAGAAGTCCAACGCTACCTGGCAGAAAGCAACCTACCCAGAAAACAAGACCCATTACAATATTGGAAGAGCAACGAGAGAGCTTATCCACACCTTCATGAGCTTGCACTGAAATGTCTCTGCTCACCATGTTCGTCTGTGCCATGTGAGAGAGTATTTTCTAAGGCGGGGGAGCTGGTGTCAAAGAGGAGAAATCGCCTTGGAGCAAAGACACTTCAGAAACTGTTGCTCCTCAATAAAAATGCATAAACAAATCACTTCTTTTCAAGTATTTTATTTCATATGATTGAACAGTTAAGTTAACAAAATTGTGTACATAAGTCACAAATTCTAACTCTGAATTGTAACTCAAATTTGCTATATTTTACATACCAACTCAGTTTAGCATTTACACAAACAAGGAATTTCTTTACCTGCAATGATTTTCTAACAACTACAGGGGGCACTATTGGGTGACCGGCGCAGTATCAATACAGTGCCGACACAGTTTGTATAGTGTGTCAATACACTCCTTGAGGTATCATCATCCCTTCACTAATTAATACAAAAAACACACAAGCAAATGTACTTGAATCCACAATTCAAGCATCCAGCGCCGCAAACTACCACTGTAGCTGAGTAGACGATCTAGCAATGAGTGGCTGAAGACTGGGGTTGATATACTGCTGGGTTGATGAGTTAATGGATGGCAGGAGTGAGGCTTGGAGCAGGTGAGTTGACTGAACTGCAATCAAGGGAGAGTGAGGGGGGCGACATGCCCACAACACATACACATACACAGAGAGAGAAACAAGCAGGCGACCCAGGGAAAACACAAGGAATGACAGGAGGTGTGGCCGTGACAGTTAAGTGTCAAAGTGAGCTGTGGAACTTTTAATAATGCTGAGAGCATTCTTCTGGCTTTGCAGCATGTAAAAGTAGGTTCTCTGAAGACTCATACAGCTCAAATGTTATCCTTTTCAAACTTATATCAATGTGGGCAATGACATTTATCTTAAAATAGATTTGTCTGAAAACTGATACAGCTGTGTCAAAGTAATCTGCTGTTTTACAGCTATATTTGACTTTCTTAATTTGTCTTTTAAGTGCTCCTGTGTCTGTCAGAGTTCTTGCCAAAGGGCAACAGAACTTCTGTCTTTGCGCAGCATTTCTAATATCCCCATTGTCCTGGATGTACTTCGTTCACCTGACTGTGTGACAGCTGGGGGCTTTGCAAGATGGAGCCGAAGTTCTCAACTGGCTCAGAGACTGACTCAATCAACATTAAGCTGAAAAGAAACCGAAAGCCCGAGGGCGATTTGTACAGTCGGTCTGCCATTCCAGCATCAGAGCCAGAGCTGTTGGGATGCTCTGCAGTGTTGCTGTACAGTAATGCCTTGACAGCGTTCATACATCCTGCACACCAAACTGTGTTCGGTTTGGTTTTCCAGTCTTAGTGAGAGAAACCTCTTTAACCCTGAGACATGAGCCCCTACTGAGTTTGAGTTAATGGATCCTCTCCTTATACTGTTGCTGTCATAAATCCACTTACTTTCATTGTGTACTCAGTGGCATCCACTGAGCTCGAAACACTAAACAGAATATTTATTGTATTATTCCAAGGGGCAGAATAAATGCATTCTGGTTGAGAAGAATAGAAATGAAATAAGATTGTCATTTTATCCAGATCTTATACTAAGATAAATGCATCCTTGTTGCTAAACTCTTTCATGTGTTTTATAATCTTATAATGTTGCCATCCTGGACAGTTGTTCCCAGATGTATTTATATTATATGTGACAATGACATTGTTTGAATTGGATCAGGTCATAATGCAAATCCTAATGCATCATAATGCAAATCCTATCCCGAACTCAGTGGGTAGTACTGTCACGTGTTCCACCCACTATTAGTTTGTTTTCATTTGGTTTTACCTTGTCAGTAATTCTCTTATCATTTCAGATCCTGGTTCATCCTCACTGCCTGAAATCTACTTATTCCCCTCACCTGGTTTCCACAGCCCATTCCCTCATTAGTTCTCTCAGAGGATATATACCAGGTCTCTCCCACTTGTTCCCTGCCAGATTGTCTTGTGTTTTCCTGCCAAGCTCTCCAGCGATCGTCTAGTTTACCTGTTTAGTTTCCCTGACCTGCCCGTTTTGACCCTGCTGCCTGTTTCTGGACTCCGATTCTTCTGCCTGCTCCTTACTGGTTTTTTTTGCCTTTTGGACTGATTTACCGGTATTTGACCCTGCCTGGATTACTGAGTAAACTGAACTATATTGTATTCTGCCTGTCTCTGTGTCGCGCTTTTGGGTTCAGTTCTGTCGGTTCCAGCGAAATGCAGTGAGGGGTACAAGTACTGCTCTTATCTTTTATTCATCTTTAATCATCTTTTACCTCAATTGTCTTTCATCCTAAAATGTTCTCCATCCATATTCAGCAGGACTTCCTGAATGAAATTGAATGAGGCTTAGCCATATGTGTGTGTGTTTACTGTGGCGCTAGGGGCTGCATGGTCTGATCAACAAGCCTTGTCTTGTCAGTTGGCATGTAAAATTCAGTAGATATCTCTGCAACACAGTACATGCACGTCTTCGACATAACGTCAACCTCAATACTCAATATGCTCTGAATAGAGAACCTTTAAAATGTCAAGTGAAAAACAAGTGTTTTTTCCATTTTACCACTTTGTTCAATTATTCTTTTGATGCATTTGAGGGCAGTTTGATATTTATCCAACTTGACCTCTTCCCTACACAGACTTCCGCGGACTTTGATTAGAACCGTATTTGTGATACAAACGTAACCTGGGAGAATATGTCTTTTGGCTTTTTTATAACAGTCGCCAGCCCATGCCCTCACTGGTGTGTCAACAACCTTGCAGCAGGTAACATTAGGATAGCAAGCTAGCTTCACGTTAGTTAAGCTGTGGTAGCGCCAGTCAGTGATCCAGGATCAGGAAGACGAGCCAAAGCAACTGCAGTCTTTCGCCACAAATAGCATTTTGATGAAAATGTTTAAGATGCTACTATAACATGTTTTATTATAACTACGGGGTCTTGTAACCCCTAGTGGTCCTTTCCCAAGAAATCAACATAATAGTTTCTCTGAAGGATTTCATCATATATTTTCAAAAGCCAACTTGCTTTGCTTCTCTCCAAAATTGGATTGTGCGTACTATGAGCCATGATGCTGGCTATTTGGAGACCGAAGTTCACTCTTCTATAACAATGCATGGTTGATGGTAGTCAGAGATTAATTAGTAATAAAAGTAGGCCATGCTCACTGGCATTAATCTCCACAGACCTCACTTGGACATAACATTGAAGCTCCCCACTCGCAGGTCTTATGCTGCGTCTCTCATGAGTGCAGCTTCCAGCCTATTCTTTCTGCATTGAGTGTGACTTTCATAATGGCCAGAATGGTTTATTCCATTTCTCTATGAGTGTAACTTAGATTTTTTTTTTAGCCAGAAGAAGGTTAAGAAGCATGTGCTCATTTGCAAATAATAATAATGATGATACTAATCCACAATTAAAAGACGGTACTCTATTCATTTGTGGAGCCATGGAAATCGTTGCATTTTCCACAACACTTTCCTGCAAATAAGTTGAGAGGTAATGGCACATTTACCCAACAAAATCAAAGACCTTTAACAATTGTGGCAATCTGTTTATAATGGTTATGACTCTTAGAGATGAAGTGGTTCACAGTGGTATTCAAATAAAAAATAACCACCACCATGTCCTAAATACATATTTTCAGACAAACACTAACACACCTACCACCAGCCTTTTTATAACTCCGCACACCCCCTCACATCATGTGGCATGAGGACCATATACACTGTACCCCATTCTTGTGCACTTTGCATGCGTGTAATGCATGCTGGAAACTGACTATACTGTATATTACTGCTCTTGAGTCAAATCCATCATCATAAAGGTTTTACAGATCAGTAACATAATGGTTCACAAAGTGGTCCTAAACCTCAACCATTTACTTTTAAGATTAAATCACAGACCTAAACTGACTATCATCCATCCGTGTGTGTGTTATATTGACATGTGTTCGTATTTCTGCGCAAACAATTTGCTTTAAAAATAGCTTCATGGTATTTCTTTCACAATCAAACCACTTAGCCACATTATAACAGAGAGTGTTCTTCAGTGGTATTGTTGCCACAACAGTGAAGCACACAGAATCAAGCTGCTTCTGTTGCTAGGAAAAAAGATACTGACATGAGCATGGTTTCATGCTCAGTCAAATGGCCTATATTGTAGCAGTGAGGGCCAGCCATTGTGCAGCCGTTTGGGAATAATTGACCTGTTATTATTTACAGGCTTTGAAACAACCAAAAGGGTGTAATATCCAGTGGGGATTGAGGGAGGTTGATTTTCTTACTAAAGTCATTCTGAACATTGTAACAATAGTGACCAGCCACCAATTACCAGATGATGTTGATGCACACTCATTGGAGTCGCCTTCTATTATTAACACTGAAAGCAATGGGTGTAACAAGAAGTGTATGGATTTAAATCCCCCAAAAGTTTTGATAATTTGCAAAAAAAAATGTTTAATCGTTCAAGATCTTGAAAAATACAATAAAATATTCATATACTAAAACATTTGTGTATGAAAAGTTTTCAGGTTGAATGTTTTTAATTTTTTACAGTCATATATATTTGAGGTTTGTATTTTTCATTTGCAGATTTTATGTTTACAGTTTTAAATCTTATTTTTTAGTTCCAGTTTTTCTTTTCACATTCAGATTGTATTTTTTTCAGTTTCAGACTTTTGGCCCTGACGTAGGGGGCATGGCTTTCGACCAGGTCCTAAGTATCGATGGCTCCTCCCTATACACGAACGCTGCAAGTTGTTAGTGCCAAGGAGCCATCGGGAAATGATTTTCAGGCGGCTCTCATCATAACCCCATGTCCTGTCATCTAGTTTACGACAAAACACTAAATCGGCTCATGGCCCGATTTTATTGACCAGGCAGTGGTGCACATCATGCCGCGAATGTTAGCTGTTTAACCCGCCAGCCACCCCAAAAGCGCCTTTGGGCCCACTCTCATTAATTGAGGTGCCGTTCAAAATAATTGGCATGGACCTAATCAGGCCATTAGACAGTGCACAAAAAAGTTTGCATTCACTTATTTTTTGTTTCAATATATTTTATTTTTACAAAGCTTTTGGGCAAGATTTAGCTTTAAAAGTGGCTTTGACACAATTTGGCTCTCATTTTCAATACTCTACATCAGTGGTCCCCAAACTAAGGCTCCACATTTGGCCCGGCCCCCTGAACAATACCAGAGACGCATTATGATTTTTTTTCAGTCTGGCTACGCGAATCCTAGACTAGCCCCTTGAAGAAAATAATGCGAAAAACCTGTTAAGGTAGACAAAAATTGAAGTAATGTTTATAAGGTACTATGAGATCTTTAAGATATGCTGGAGCCTGACCTTTAATTGATTTGTAAGTCAGGAGAAGGATTTTGAATTCTATTCTGTATTTTACCGGGAGCCAGTGCAGAGCAGCTAATACAGGAGTAATATGATCCCATTTCCTTGTTCTAGTCAATACACGTGCCGCTGCATTTTGGATCAACTGAAGAGTCTTAACCGACTTTTTTGGACAACCTGATAACAATGAGTTGCAGTAATCCAGCCTTGAAGTAACAAATGCATGGACTAGTTTTTCTGCATCATTTTGAGACAGGATGTGTCTTATTTTTGCAATGTTACGTAGATGAAAGAAGGCAGTCCTTGAGATTTGTTTTATGTGGGAGTTAAACGACAGATCTTGATCAAAGATGACGCCAAGATTCCTTACAGTGGTGCTGGAGGCCAAGTTAATGCCATCCAGAGCTTCTATGTCATTAGAAAATGCGTTTCGGAGGCGTTTAGGGCCAAGTATAATAACTTCAGTTTTGTCTGTGTTTAACATCAAAAAGTTGCTAGACATCCAAGTTTTTATGTCCTTAAGGCATGCTTGAAGTTTAGCCAATTGATTGGTTTCATCTGGTTTAATTGATAGATATAATTGGGTATCATCCGCATAACAATGAAAGTTTATAGAGTGGTTCCTTATAATATTGCCCAAAGGAAGCATATATAAGGTGAATAGAATCGGTCCAAGTACAGAACCCTGCGGAACTCCGAGACTGACTTTGGCTGTCATGGAGGATTTATCGTTAACAAGTACAAATTGAGATCGCTCAGATAAATAGGACTTGAACCAGCTTAGTGCGGTTCCTCTTATGCCAACACAATGTTCCAGTCTCTGTAGTAGAATGTCATGATCAACAGTGTCGAAAGCAGCACTGAGGTCTAACAAGACAAGAACAGAGACGAGTCCTTTGTCTGAAGCCAATAGAAGGTCATTGGTAACTTTCACCAGTGCCGTCTCTGTGCTATGATGAACTCTAAATCCAGATTGAAAAACCTCAAATAAACTATTATTATGTAAAAAGTCACACAACTGTTTTGCGACTGCTTTCTCAAGGATTTTAGCGAGAAAGGGAAGGTTAGATATCGGCCTATAGTTGGCTAAAATCTCTGGATCAAGACCAGGCTTTTTAAGAAGTGGTTTTATTACAGCTACTTTAAAGGATTTTGGTACGTAGCCAGATAATAAAGACAGGTTGATCATATTTAATAACGAAGTGTTAATTAAGGGTAAAACTTCTTTAAACAGTTTAGTTGGAATCGGGTCTAAAAGACAGGTTGATGGTTTAGACGATGAGATTGTTGAAGTTAGTTGGTTAAGGTTGATTGGAGTAAAACAGTCTAGATATATTTCAGGAGTTACAGATGTTTTTAAAATTCCAACAGTTGAAGTTAAGTCATTACCAATTGAGGTCAGGAGGAGATTAATTTTGTCTCTAATAATTATAATTTTATCGTTAAAGAAACTCATAAAGTCGTCACTACTGAGAGATATAGGAACAGAAGGCTCTGTAGAGCTGTGGCTCTCTGTCAGCCTGGCTACAGTGCTGAAAAGAAACCTGGGGTTGTTCTTATTTTCTTCTATTAAGGAAGAGTAATAAGCTGCTCTGGCATTACGGAGAGCCTTCTTATACGTTTTAAGATGATCTAACCAGACTAAACGAGATTCTTCCAATTTAGTGGAACGCCATTTACTTTCAAGATTTCTCGACTTTTGTCGACTAGCCCCTGTCAAATAGAACAGAATAATGGCGAAAAGGTTAGGTAAGAGAAAAATTGAGTAAGAGATTCTGCTCTGACGACTAAACTTTTACCTGTTAAGATTGTGCACGGCACAACAGAAATTAAATGTTCAATGGACTTTTTTTCAGTGAAGAACCCAGAGAGGGTTATTATTTATTTCACAAATAGTGTTATTTATTTCCTGACTTTTTTTTCTGTGAAGATCCCAGAAAGGGTTATTAATATTTGGTTATGTGTGGCTTTCTGGAAAACAATAAATGTTTACGTTTAGGCACCCCTGCGATCGTCACACTTTTTCTGTTACAAACTGACCCCGGCCCCCATCAGAGAAGGGAAAAGTTATGTGGTCCTCATAGGAAAACGTTTGGGGACCCCTGCTCTACATGTTGCATACAGGCTGTACTACCTTCTTGCTGGAGGTTGTTGGGGGCTACACAGGGCTGAAAAAGATGCTGATAACTTTGTGTTTTTTTTTTGTTAAAACAGTGCAGATTTCTTTGTAGTAAAAATACAAATACAACATTTTGTATTGATTGAACGGTAAACTTAACTGAATAGTACAGGTACCATCTTTGGTTAAAACGCTTTTCTGCTAGTTAGTTAATGTTTCTTGTTTCATTCATTCGATTTCCTTTTGTTTACCTCTGCTTCTACTTGGATGACACTGACCATCATTCAGAGTTTTATTTCAACCGTCCTTTAGTACACCTACCCTAATATGTCTTTGTATAATCAGCTCTCAGTTGCAAGCGTTTTTTGTCATCCATGGAATGTAAAATAACCGTGTTGATGAAAAAGAATTCTTGTTTCCTTTTTGTTTCTGTTATCCAAAAAGTGAGGAACTCTAAAAGTACATCTTTCTGATAGTTTGTTGTTAATGAATAAATGGATAGCACTGCTATGACTTGAGTGTTACTATGGAAACTGCACCTCTTCTGTTAGTAACTCAACAGTGATGGAATAAAGTGTTTTCATGCTTCATTATATCCTGTCTTTCTTATTGGGCTTTCTTTTTATTCATACTACATATTAAATTACGCATAGTTATCTTGGCTTAGTCCTGGCTGAGTGATGTGAAAGTAAACTTAAAATGTGGCTGTACTAGCGGCTTGAGATTGCTTTTATCTTTGACAGGTGCTTTATAAATACAATTCATTATTATGAAATAACTAAAACAATAAATATATGAGTGAAAACAATACAAAAATACATTTACATTCAACACTAATCATATTAACATATTTTAATTGCTTATTTTTAACTTCATGAGCTTGATTTGATGCAAAATCATCTTCACTTGTTAAAGAAAAAGTGTGACATTCTTCTTTTTTTTTTGAAGATCAATACCACAAAGGAGACGAAAAGCTTAGCTATCTGTCATATAAAGAGTGTTATGTCACGGATTATTTCTTGGCAACAATTTGTTCTATTTGCATTTCTTCTGTTTGTTTTTGGATTATACAAATAAGGTATAACATGTTAGTTAGTGAGCTTTAGCTGGGAGGCTTATTTTTATAGCCATAGACAGAACAAGGATAGCTGTTTCCCTCAGTTTCCAGTTGTTGGGATTTATTATGAGCAATTCTGGTAACTAACAAATATAAATCATAAATAATACCAATAAAACCATTAATGTTATTACAATCATTAATAGTTATTGATAATAACGTGGCACTCAGTTATGTAAGTGCAGTATCTCAAAAGGCATTAGAAAGGATATCGGAAGAAAATTGTAATTATTTTTTTTAAAGTAAGTTTTTATTTATTTACACTAAACCACCTCAATGGTGCACCAATTGTGTGTCAAAGTAAATGCTATCTCCTGGCTTTAGCTGAATATAACAAAGCAAACTTGAAAGTTGTATCAATCTTATCATCCTGTTCTTTGTAAGAAAGCAAATAAGCATATTTCCCAAAACTAATTATTTAAATAACGATCCTCAGATGGGCAAAATACTACATGACTCGTGAGTTCACAACACATAATGCATCTGATAGATAATAGAACTCAACACAACAGTGTTTTCAATGGGGTAAATTGTGTAATATGTGCCAATGTGTGCATGTGAACAGGGTGTTCCTGAACCAGAAAGCATTGCTTTTGGTAAGAGGTGCATGATGGTGGTGCAGTGGTTAGCACTGTCACATCACAACAAGATGGTTTAACTGGGGCCTTCTTCATGAAAAGTGCATGTTCTCGCTGTGCCAGTGTGTGATTCCTTCAGGTTCCCCCAGCTTCCTAAAGACCAAAGACATGCAAACCAAGTGAATTGGTAACTGTAAATTGACAAAAGGTGTAAGTCTGAACAAGGCACACAAGACAAGCACGTGTATTCAGCTAGTGGATGGGTTCCAATGTTCAAAGCACGTTATGTTGAATACAACATCCTGCAACTCCATCACTAATTGTCCATGTGTACATACATAGCCAGGCTATTTTCACCTGTTATGTTGTAAATTATAATGCTGCAACAAGCTCAGACGACAATCCAATCATATGGTATAGCTGTATAATATGTATTATTGGCTTATTTCTAACAAGCTGGATGTACAATGGCGTAGGAAAAATATATGTATATGTACATTTCAATGAGCTCTGAACCCAGTTCTTTCTTTGACCTCACGACAGAGAAATAGTCTTGCCGTAAACATCATGTTGTTGTATATTTAACTTGAAGTTAAACAACAAAAGGTGAGTTGGGTTGTATTCTTTGTTAAAACCAAATGAGCAACGTTAAGGTGTCCAATGAGGTTTGTGCTTAAGAAGTTGATTGTCAGTCTGACCTCATGTGGCCTCTGAAGACTGTCACTGTTGTTGAAGCATCATGAAATATTCAACGCAGAACTGACACGCCTCAAGAATTCATTTCAATCAGGAGAGTCTTATTTCTGAGCAAAAGAAAATCTATTGACATGTGCACAAGATGAGAAATCTGAATAATCGTTGGCAAATAGATCTCATTGTGATATCATTAAGGGGGAGGTGAAGCTGTTAGTAGCATAGGAAACCACTCTCATTGGGTCTAGACACTGGTGGTGATGGTGATTGGATGAAGAGAATGGATTTGATGAGGAGTAGACTTCTGATGAGCTCAACCTGGGAACTGGATATGAGGACTGGAGGTGAACGGGGTGGAGGGGGGCCGCAAAGATATCACCTGAAATGACAGCTGATGGCAGCAGAGAGGAGAACAGATTTAACAGCAGTTTGACAGCAGCACCATTATTGGCTGTTATTAATGAAGCATAAAGGTGGTCTGCCTGATTGAACTTACACCGAGCTTCATATAGTGTCACTTTTCAGAGAGGGTTTTTCAATATAGTTTGAAAACTGGTGAAAGACACATCTTTATAAAAATAGAAACATGTACCATTAAACAGCAATAGTAAAAACAACACATAACTGGTTGCATTTGAAGCACTATGAGTGTTGAACAAAAAAAGCAAATTAAAAGTTATGTTTACATTATTAAAAATATTATGCAGCATTCAATAACACTGCAGCTTTATCGTCGATTCTGCCACATCGATGCTCTGGAGCCTACTTTAAATGGACATGTTGCAACTCAATTGGCATCTCCATCTTCCCAATGACCTGCAGCGTATGGTAAAGGCTGCTATCCACCTACCTTCTGATGTCATCATCACTTAGATAAAGAGAGCGAATTGTAGCTTAAAATAGAAAAGTGACACTATTAATAAAGGAAATTTAGCTAACTAAATTCACTTGCTAGTAGCATATGGTGGCTAATGTAGGCTAGGGTTAAGCAACTTTTTACGGTCCCATTAACCCTTCCTTGTAATATGTGTTTTGTATGAGTCACCCACATATCTCTTGTTAATGTTAAAGCAAAGCTAACATGTGGATTGACAAATATTAGCTTTGGGTTCCTTAGTATATGAGGTACTTGTTAGTTACCTGGGGACTGGGCCAGGCTTAGTTTTAAAACACTGATTGCACACACACACATAGTTATATAATGTTATATAGGTTGCTTAGATGCACGAAGTGCAGGGGTGCTGTTTTGTAAGTATTCATCATTAGTGAAGTTTTTTGTTTACATTTTGGTTTCGTTAGGAAGAAAGGTTTACATGTTGCTCTTATTTTAAGAGCCCTGTTTTTGTTATATTTATTTCTTCAAGTTTAATAGCACCCACTACACCTTTTTCATTTGTTATCTACTAAGGTATTATTGTTTGCATAAATCTATATAAAATATTCTTAATAAATACCTTTACTTTACCAAGAATTATCTGGTTTTATGTTGTTTCCTTTTTCCTTTAGGAGTTGGGTCGTAACACAACTTTGGATATACTGTACATATGTTGCTGGTAATACCATGATTTGGGTGAACACTCAATTATGATTGGCTGCAAGGTCTTTTAATGAATTCCTGATAAAGGACACCTAAGTAGTTCCAGTGAAACTGTTCTAAATGAATATGCTGGCTACATAGTATCAGCCTGTATCTAAAATGAGTAACCATAGCAACCTTGACATGAAGCCTTTGTTTACAATGTATTGCAACACATTAACAAGCTGTCATCTAATTGCAACAATGAGTGACTAACTTTAACATTTATTTCCACCTTTTTGGAGCAGCTGTCCATAATCAGGAAATATTGCACATTGTCCATTAATTCCTGAAAATGGACACCTCGTCGGGCATTAAAACTTACATAACTGACACTACTGGGGGGTTTGCAACTTGTGCTACACTTACAGTATGTTTTAGCATTTACCAATGTCCAGTTAATGTCACTGGCCACAGTTAAGCAGGCTTTCTTTGATATATGACTGATAATTAAAGCTTAAACATGAGTTTTTAATTCTTCCTATTGAATTATGTAGATACACATGAAAAGCCTTGGTATTTTCTCTTAAACAAACAACAACATTTATTTGGTGTCTTCATTTTTATGATGCGGCAAATGCTTTACAGTTCTATGCCAGTTCCAGTGAAGTTTTTAACTCAGGGGTCGGGAACCTTTTTGGCTGGGAGAGCCTTAAAAGCCAAATATTTTTAAATGTATTTCCTTGAGAGCCATATATTTAATAAAATTGAATGCAACTGTAACACATATGACATATACATTTGTTCATATTTAGTTGTAATAGTATTCCTTTTTGTTAAATATGCTTTTATTTTGATACTCCTGAAACTGGCACTTTCGGTGTTCGCGCCACTTTCGGGAGACGGTTTCGGGTTCCGTTGAGGAGAAGAGGCATGTGGGTAGAGAGTTGCTCGGCGCTGGATGAGGCCTCTCTCCGAGCCTTGAGACAATAAATGCTGGTTAAAAAGGCAGAAGTTCTCCTCATCGTTATTTCCTGATCCAACAGAATACAACGCAGTGGTGTCTATCATGGTGTCAGTCGCAAACCGGCTACACAACTTTATGCGTGCATTCTTTAAAGTATAACACGTCTCCGAGTACTAATAGCGGTATCAGTGTTTCATTGAACAGGTGCTCTTTTATTAAATAAACTAAATGTTTATGTTATTTATCTAATTTATGAGGACATTTCTGTGTCTACTGCACGGTTGTCAAACTCAAGGCAATTATATCCGGCCCGCGAGACTCTATCATAACTGACCCGCCGGTTTTGGTAATTAAATCAATGCATGGCACAACCACGGGAAAATATATATTCTGAACATGGCAGTGCGATGGCTGAGTCGAGGGAAAGTGCTGAATACATTTTTCAAGTTGCGTGAGGAAATCTGCCAATTTTAGGAAAGCAAAGGGAAACACACCACAGATCTCTGGGACGAAAAGTGTCAATGTGAGCTGGCCTTTTTGTGTGACATAACGAAGCATCTCACTGTTAAACCTCCAGCTTCAGGGCCGTGTGATCATGGACATGTACGATGCCAAGCTGCCTGTGGGTGACTCTGATGCAGCAAGGAAACTTTGGTCACTACGTGTTTCCAAACACTGACAAACCATCTCCACCGCTGTGTTCCCGACTGTGCATTCTGCTGATGAACTGAGCGCATTTGCCGACTTTACAGCTCAGAAATTAAAATTGCTCAGCAACCCGTTTGCAGTTGACGTGGAAACAGCACATGTGAACATCCAAATGGAGCTGATTGACCTCCAGTTTAATGACACACTCAAGGCAAAGTATGACTCTGTGGGCGCTGCACAGTTTCCAAGCTTCATCCCCGAAATAATGCCTCAACCTACATGCCGCTCAGATGCTCTGCATGTTTGGAAGCACATACCTGTGTGAGCAGCTTTTCTCTGTGATGAAGATGAACAAAAACCCACACCGGAGTCTCACTGATGCAAACCTTCACTCACTGAGGGTTTCCATAGCAAAGAACCCCAAACAAACTGGCAGCTAAGAAAAGATTCCAAACATCTGGCTCTGACACATGTGCATACTCGGAGAACGTAGCCTACCTAAATATGTTCCATATCTTTTTGTACTTCATCCAATATGTCTATCCTGTTCAATAAATGTGTTTGGCCCTTGACGTAGTCCCAGTTTTTAATTTTGACCCTCTCTGTGAGTTTGACACCCCGGTCTACTGCTTTGCGCAGTTTCTCCTCTGCTGTTTCGCGAAGGGCGGGTCTACAGTGACCTACAGTCAGTGCGGAGAAAAGGAGGGGAGAACTAAAAAAAAACATCTGCTGCTAAATGTTTTACTTTAAAATGACACAGTATAATTATTTATTACTTGTTAAACATGTTTGAAAATGTCAGCTCAAAATTGTCTGCGAGCCATATTGTGTCATCGAAAGAGCCATATATGGCTCGCGGTTCCTGACCCCTGGTTTAACTAGTACCCCTCCATATTCTATGAAATCACTCATTAGAAAGAACAGGATTTCAAGGTAACTTACATAAAATACCATGAGAAAATGGGACTATTTACTTCACTGAGTCAATAGAGGAAGTGGCAAGGCCTGAAATAAACTTAGAATGAACATTAAGTGTTTTCAATTTCATTCTCAAGAAACACAAATGTCAGGTTGCCTGCAGTTGATGCAGGGAGTGTAATAGAGAAAAAGTGTAGGAGTAAGTCAACAGAAACTTATTTCAAAAGACAAATCTTTCCTACAGCAAGGGTGATACAAAGAGACAAATAAACAGGCACGCAAACACAGACAGACACATTTAGCTGCTGTCATTATACAACCTTGTCTGGACAGATGGTGACAGGGTCATTATTTACTCACCTTTTGAATCATGGAACTATTTTTCTTGGATCTTCAGTAATGATTTAGTACAGAGGCTTTCAAAGTGCCTCCCCAAGGGGGCGCCAAACTGTTTCAGTTCTAAAAGATGACAAAGAATAGCCTAAATGTGTGTGATTTGATTAAAGAGATGGTTCAATGAAACAGTAGTTTTGGGGAAGTTTGCTGTCTTTTTCTCACTTTCCCTCACAAACGAATAAATGCCGTAGGAAAGATCTTATTTTAATGTATTTGGTGTAGTCTGAAGTTATACCAAAGAGTAACGTTAGGCTATCTTGGCTCAATTGTTGAGTGTCTATGGCAGTGTTACTCATTGCGCGGCGCGCGAGTCTCCTGCGGCTCGCCAAGCTTTAATTGGTGGCTCGCATGGCAGTAGGCTAAATAAAGGGGTGATAGATATGATTATAGCTACAGATATTTCATAAAAACACTAAAAACAAGCAGGGCTATTACATATAACCAATTAAAACACAGAGTCTGCTCTATTAGCTTAATAATAAGAAGAAACAAGCTATTTAAACTTGCTCGGCCGACACTGTCTCATTGCGGAGTTGCCGGTTATGGTGGTCTATACAATGGTGAATGTGCTCTTGGACGGGTAGATACATGGTGTGCTAGTATAGAAATAAATAAACTTAAGCTCATTAAATATATGTTATCATAAGCATGCTTACGAATATGGATATTTGCTAAAAAATAATTTATATCGCTAAATTGGAGCATTTAAATTGGAGGATACTGGCACTTCATACTCGCGTTAGCTTGGCTCCGGTTGACTCGTTTTACCATTTAATGCTAGTTTGTGTGTGTTTCTACAGACGTAAAATGGATCGATTTCTTATTTAAAAAGTTGCACACCAGGTGGACAGAAACAAAGCATGACAAACAAGGAAAATTAAGATTTGGCTTGGATGCATCCAACAAACGCAAATCGAGAGGAAGATACTGGAGATGTGGTTTGTGGACAGACAACAGCTGCTCCCGTTAAAAAAAAAAGAATGTACCAGCCATACAAGACGATCAAAGGAAATTTCAAGAAAAGTGGACAGGAATTTGTTATTGTTTTCCACGAGTCGAACCCTTCATGCTTAATGTGCAAACAAACCCGCTCTCATTTCAAGCGAAGTCATTTGGAGCCGCATTTCTAAACAACGCATCCAAAATTCAACGAAATTTACGCACCTGGAAGTGAAATTAGTAAATAAAATAGAGCAACTTTCTTCTTCTCTTTCTGGAAAACAAAGACTCATACACAGGTCAACTAATACAGCTGAACGATTAACTCAGGCATCTTTTGAGATCGCATGGATTTTGTCTCGGGCAAAAAAAACCTTCTCAGACAGAAATCATGAAAGACTGCTTTTTGGCTTCAGCAGAAATATAATTTGCAGATTTTGACAACATCATCCCAGTATTAAGCTAATCCTGCTTTTATTGAATGTATTGGTTGGCTGCATTGCATATTGTATGTTCTGGGTGGGATGACAGATTAATAAACAGATGTGCTTTTTATGACTGGATGTTGCTTTTCATACTTTGCGGTAAAAGTGGCTCTCCTATTGACTTTGTCCTATCAATGTGGCTCTCACGTAAAACATAGTGAAGACCACTGCTTTATGGGATAAAATAACATTCTGATGATCCCATAGCCATCAAGGAATTGAGTGAAGCTAGGCAAGTACACTGAAGGTGCACCTTTTTCCAAATCTTGTTTGAGGGGAGATCCTTAGTCTCAGACTATAAAAAAGAATAGTTTACAGGAGACTCTAAACTGCTGGTAGGTAAGTGTGTTTGCCTGCGTTCATACTGTGATGGACTGGTGACAATAACCATGATGATGAGAAGTCTAAGTGTCCACACTCTAAACTCGCTACTCCTCTTTATCACAGAGTGCATGGCTACAAGCTGATATTATAGGAGTAATAATAATACCCACAGCTGTGTGGGTTTATTAGAGTGTAGCTGTATATTACCTTAAACATTGAAAGAAAAGAGGGAGAAAAGAAAAACATTTTGTCTTTTAAAGAGACAATAAACAAAGCTATGAGAGAGTTTCCATGATTCAGATTCTACACACGTAATGTTTTTTAATGTTATGAATAAACATGAATAACTATAGAGCTGCCTTTGGTGCTGTTATTCCTAGTTTGTCTACAGCATTACAAATCCATTGTTGCAGGAGGGGCTATCGCAGCTGACAAAGGGAACATTCACACTTACAGGCAATTTAGAGTCAACAATTAACCTAACAAATTAACCTTACCACTCCACTGGTTCCAAAAAGAGGTGTAATTGTTTTAAAGTCTATGAGAAAATGACCCTACTTCTATCCTACTTGATTTATAAAGATTGTTCGTTGGCGCTTTTCTCTTGCAAAAAGAACACACCTGGTAACTAAATGGTAACGGAACCTGGCCCTGCTGGACCTCGCTCCTCTCCAGTTCCACCCTTGTGTCCAAATATGGTCAGTTCTGGCTCCAAAAAACAAGATGGCGATTGCCAATATGCCAAACAAGAGGCTTCAAAGCAGTAGTCCACAAACCAATGGGTCACGTCACTGTGGCTACGTCCACTTCTTTTATACAGTATATGGCAGGGACTAATGAATGCTCTCTTTCTTTCTTTCTCACATACTCTGTCACACACACACACACACACACACACACACTCACACACACTCACAGTCAGCAGTCAGGAGAAACAGTACTGCAGACCCTAAAGCCATGTTATAAGTCAAGACAGGGTAGAGGGTGCATGTAGCTCTAATCCTCCAATTAATTCTCATTCCCCACAAGTGGAGGACCCCTGAGAGCTTCTTGACACTTCTATTAAAAGTAAAAATGAAACACAGCATGAAGGTGAAGCAAGAGATATCTCTTTCTTCTGCCCATCTCCTCGGAGAGCAAAGTTATACAACATTTTTAGCAAATAGTTGAATGTTCTTTCTTCTTTTCTTTCTTCCTATTCTCGTGTGGGAAAACAGTTAGAGGGTGAGCTGGAAGTCATAACACAATACACAATTTTGTAGAGTACCAGGAGATTAACACAAAGAAAGGGCAATTATGTTGTGCATGTGCTCTTGTCATTGGTTATTGCAATAATTACTACACACACACTGACGTTCAGGAGACATGCACAAAGCAAATGACAAAATAAGTGGTTGGAATATGCACCAAGTTTCAAGCTCTTCTTCAGACAGCAGACATCAGATTGACACTGGAAATCAGATAAATAAATAAATCCCTCTTTAAATATGTTTTATTTAGTTTTTAGTTATCCAGAAAGAGATTTCACTTGTATTAAGGTGGATGTTTGTACACACTAAATCTTAAGCAACAATTTCCCTTTGGGATGAATAAGGTTTGTTATCTTATCTTATCAACCATATATCTGTGCACATATAATGTCTATGAAAAAAAAATAAGCCAAAATGAAAGACAATTAATTAAACTGCTCATTAGCTCCCTCCTTAGCCTGAACAAGGAGCTTGTATATATCAATTTATTTTCTTGGTATTAATAAGGTCATCCTCATCATGAGGGATTTCCTGAGTGAAGAAGTAAGACTGGGTTTGATTGGCTGCTTAGCTGCTTGGAAAAAAACTGACAGGCTGCTGGAGGAACCGACCGACTGGTCAGCTTCTGAGTTGCCTGCAGGCTGACAGAGTGGCAATGGTGCTGCTGCTTATTGTGCTGGTCAGCTGTAACGCTTCATGTTAGATGATGTTGTCTTGTACTCTATCAGAGGGCCAGGAAAGCATGTGGCAATCATTACCTTGCAGAGTGACCAAATGTATTATGTAACTCTGAGGTTTTACAACCTCATTGTGCAAAGCTTCCTAATCAAAGTAAAAGAAGAAGTAACAATGGGTGTAAGTAATGCATATTACCCAAGCCACATTGTTTGCACACAACCACAACTTTGAAAGATTACATTTTTTTCTGTGATGTTTCACAGTCTTTTTTAGTTAAATTCTTAAGAGAAACATCACACACTTTTGCAACAGTGCATATTAAGCAGATTTATTAAAAAATATCAGAGTTAGAATAACAAACAATGAATACAAATGAAAATTTTAATAATACTGCATCAGGTTTGATATGCAAGCCAATGCTGCTATGCTAGAAGCAGCTAATGTAGACTGGAATCTCTAGCCTGCAAGCAAAGATGAGGAGTGGGCTAAAGTTTTCTGTGAAGATCACTTCTTTCTTACTCTACACCTCCAGATTCTTTTCATTTTCAAACCTGTAGTCTTCAACCCCAAAGGACATTTATCAGACACTATCTTTTTCTCACATGCAGTATAACTCCCCAACACCTATAAACACACTGTGAAGTGTAAAATTGAGTTCCCTTTTAAAAGACAACACACAGAAATAGTAATTTTACCATTTTTAACATACAGTCTGAGCATCTGTATCAGGGTTTTTCCACAAAGTTTTCCTTAAGTTGTAAGTAATATATATGTTTTAAATAGCACACCCAACTAATATTGTATGTGTCCTTTTTGCTATTATGTTAAATAAGTTTTAATATTTTATGTGCTGGGTACCCCCAAAAGGAACAAACAATGTTTTTTTATTAATAGTTTCAAAGCTATATGTGTTTGTACTTTACTGCTACAGTATGACACAGACCAAAACCACTTCAGTGAGCTCATTTCACATTATTGACAGTGACCAGAGACGTTGTAGGTGGCTTGCCTGTCTTTGCTATCTGTGCTTCCTGTGTTACTCTGATCTTGATGTTGTTCAACTAAAGCAGGGGTGGGGAACCTTTTTCCTATCAAGGGCCATTTTATTTTTTATAACATCCTTTGTTAGTCCCACAATGGGGAAATGTATCTTGTCACAGCAAAAGAACATATGAAGTAAAAAGGCAGTACACAATAATTAAATAGAATCAAAAATAATATAAGTACCAAATGGTTGATAGAAAATAAAGTGAATATTGCACATGGCAGTGATAATTGCACACATTATAAAAAGTGAGTATTGTAAATGGCAGTGATAATTGCACAGCAGTGGTGGAATAGTCTGTTCTTGGTGTGGTCGTCAAACTATCTATCTTTCCATGTTTGTATGTTATGCTCTGCAGAGAGCTGCTTGTTGGGCCAAACTCCGCCGAAGAGCGTTAACTTTATCCAAACACACTCGTCCTTTCAGCTCGTGCAGTTTGGCATATTTCGTGCTGTTATGACGCTCGAGAGCCTTTTTCATCACCACAAGCGCATCCGCATAAACTAGGCACACTGGCCTTTTACTTCCACAAAGAAATAATCGCTCGTCCATTTCTCCTGGAAAGTGCGACATTCCGCATCCAACTTTCTCTGTTTTACACTCGCCATTCCACTCGTGTTGTGTTCAAAGACCCTGATCTTGGCCAGGAAAAACAATCAGTCGCCCGTTTTATTCTATTGCTGTCTAGATTTTATTTATTTTTTTCTTGTGCATTTCTTTGCGTGTGTTTATGAATTACCTCGAGGGCCGGATCAAATGGTTTTGTGGGAAGTATACGGCCCGGAGTCCGCAGGTTCCCCACCCCTGAACTAAAGTATCAGATTGTATGAAAACATACACGCTAAAACCAATAATGTCTTGGATGGATTCCCCTGGGGAACAAACTGCCGCTAAAAAACCTCGCCCTCGAATCTGGTGTGGAAATATTTTAGACAGAGACCCAACAGTGTGGTGCTCTGTAACTATGCAAATTGGAAATGGCTTATCACAGCAGTACAACTGCTATGCACGAGCACGAAAACGACAGCATCACGGAGCGCTTTGTCATGGCAGCAGCAAGATAGCGCCGCCCTGTTCATTTTTTGCAGGAATGTCAACACACGGAACGTGTTTCTCTTAGTAGAAGTCACTTATAAAAAAAAATGTTTTAAATGTTTCTTCATCATCCCCCCATGTTAAAACTGATTTCTGCACCGCTGCTGTTATGGTAACTCAACTTTAGATTCGGCCGTTAAATATTTTCTGTTTAACTACCATGTATAATCTGTGATGAGTAATGAGTCTGAACAGTCTGTACTGTACAGACTGAGTGCAAAACTAAATGTACCTTAACTGTATATTACTCCAGTGATGAAATAAATCCCCCTCATACGAATTTAAAGTATTTAAGTAAAAATACTGATTCTCCAGTTCAGGGAACAGGTTGTTTGCTAGAATAATTATGGATAGAAGCAGTCCTATCGTTACCAAATAATCCTTATGACTTATTTCCCTGACTTTTCCAGGTGAAAGTTCTCACTTATTCTGTGAAATATATATTTCATAAGCAGGCTAAATATGTGGACCTGTCTGGGAGCCTGTAGGTAACTGTTTTGATAACTGATTAATCACTTAGGTAATTTAAAAAAGAAATGTCCTGGTTTCAGCTTCAGCTGCTTTTCCTTACAGTAAACTGAAAACTTTTATGGTTTGGATTGTTCAGACTAAACCATACATTTGAAATTGTCCCTGCTCTGGGTTATTGTGATGGGTTATTCCAGTTTTTCTTAAATTAAACTATTAATGAATTGATCAAAGAGATAATCAGCAGATTAGCCCATAATGAAAATAATCAGTAGTTGCAGCCCTATATGAAATAGTTAAAAACTATGTCCACCTCAATTAATTAATAAATGAATAAAGTAATAATAATCTAATGGTATTATATGCTGTATAACAGTAACACCCACAGGGTCTATTTGTGCACATTGAGTATTCCTACTTTAGCTACATTTTCTTGATTATACTTTTGCACTTTTATTTATTTTATTTTATTTATTTATTTGTTGTCCCTCTTTTCAATAGCAAGTAAACACTGCAGACTGTGCAGCTACTGAAGCTAGTACACAGACCCTCCTGGATGAGTGTCTCTGTGTGTGTGTGTGTGTGTGTGTGTGTGTGTGTGTGTGTGTGTGTGTGTGTGTGTGTGTGTGTGTGTGTGTGTGCGTGCGCGTGCGCGTGCGCGTGCGTGTGTGTGTTTTATATCATTAATCATATCAGTCACCTCCCGAGCAGCTAGTGAGAAGCTGCTGAAACAGTGAACTGGTAGCTTGTTGTTTACATGCAGGTCACACTCAGTAGCTGAGCTGTTATTTTCGATAACTCAAACTACTTTGAATATAATGGATTATACAGGCGAATACTACAACACGGGTGTGTTTGTATCAAACTGTCTCCTTTTTCGCTTAAAATTCTCACTCACCACCCCCAGCTTTTTCTGAATTTCTGTTGAGCAAGACTTCCTCTTGCCTCACTTTCAAAGCATGTTTAATCTGATAATCTTCAGTGCAATAATGTCAGACTCTTCTGACTTTCCGCTGGCCTTGACTTGACTCCTGCAATACCAGAAAAAGATGGAGAGAAAGACCTCTTATCTGAAAGCATTACTTTTTGCAAAAGACCCTATTCATTTCTGACAGCTGGATTTTTTCCCCCTCCCTCTCTCCTACAGTGGGAAGAATGGCAGACATTTAAGCCTGGGTTCAAATGCATTAGGGTGAAATTTAGCAGTGCCAGCGGAAATTAAGCGCTGAGGCAGGACGATAGTCTGACAGGTGATCTTCCAGAGCTTTAAAACAGAACCCAGCACTGGTACGTACTGTCGCCAGAAAAAAGGAAAACATTTGCTGATTAAAACCAAACAGCTGATGCTGATGTCAGTAATTTAGCAGGTTTTAAAGTTTTTACCAAGGTATTTAACAAATAAATTCTAAAATGCAATGGGGAGAAGAGTCCATTTTCTATTATGGGTGAACTGACCCTTTAAATTTAGAAACTGAAAACATTGTTAGCAGAAACCGAATGTTGTTTGTGGAAATGATATGCAATATGTTTATGAATCAAACACTGTTCCTGAGCATTTTTTAGGAAACAAGTTGAAGGGATGTGAAAAAGAGATGCATGTAGCCTACCGATTCAAAGGTTATTTAATGAAACAGCTGAGATTTACACAGGCAAATGCAAGAGCCAAGTCAAACAAAAACAGATAGATATACTGTATAATAGATAGAAACAACATAAAAAATCAAATGTCGATGAGTGTGCACATTTGATTCATTGTTTTGCAGAAGAACACTATGCAGTATATGGAGAGTTACAATAAATGGTTTATTTTCATTACTGTCTTCACTATCAATAATCTCTACTGACAATGGAGACTTGTAGAAGAAAACACAAGTAGCCCTAGCTGACCAATTACAGTTCTCCATGTGGTATCTCTGTATATCCATAGCCATGACGTGTAGTTACATTTTAGAAGAGGCACCCATCAGCTACACCTTAATTTTTTTGATACAGTTGTCGTGCTAATAAATCAGAAGTAAGGGGTGTTCGCTTTTGTGGTGTAATATTGCCACTGAGAGTAATCCGGGGTTTACAGATCTGTCCAATATCAATGTTCTTATAATCACACACACACTTCATTTAGAGCTTTATTAATCAACCTGTGACCACTAAAAGGCAGAAAATCACCAAAAACTATTTACAAATGAACTGCTTCAATAGAAAAGCGAAACAAGGGCAAGCTTGGCAAATCACATTATGTCTAAACAGTTCAGCCAAAGAAATATTTACCTAAGTCTTCAAAAGGTGAAAATGATACAGAGCAGGAGTGGTATGATTTTCATTGGCGAACCATATTTGACATTTCTTTTATTATTTATTATTTGTGCCATCATGGCACATAAAGAGGTGACAGGAGCTACAATGTTGACTGGACTTTGACAACAAACGTTCAAAAAATCAATCAAAGGCTTGAGAATGGTGAAATTAGCAACATAGCTAACCAGAGAGTAGATGTAACAGATAGTTTGCCAGTACTTAGATACATAGGGCTTTCCCATTTGCTAAAGCTCATTTCGTGTACTTTTTGTAGACATATTGGTTTTGCTTTGTTGACTGACAGAAATATGGTTCTTTAACCCAGGGAAACGTTTCACCAGCAGCTGTCTGAAATAGTTCTGGAACTTTTTCCCAACAAATGTGTAGAAGATAGGACTGATGCAAAAGTAAATGTAAGCAATGACACGAGTGATTTCAAGAGCATAACCCATTTTCTGCCTTTCCTCATAGGTTGTAGCTTCATCATACATCAGCATTACAATGTTGAATGGGGTCCAGCATATAAAAAATAGCAGAACGATGACAAATATTAACCTGACTGTCTTGAACTTGGTAACTATCTTGGACGACATGACAGTGATAGCGATCCTAACGTAGCAGTAGATAATAACAGCCAGAGGAAAGATCAAGAAAAGAAAAAGTTGAATGTAAAATCCAGATCTTCTGAGCATCTGCATATTAAAAGAAGATAATTCACCAGGAAACTCCTGACAGTACGTTGTGGTCTCGAGATATTTAAAAGTGGAGTAGAGAATCATCGGCCTGATGCACGCCATGCCGCTGACCAGCCAAACCGCAGCGCAGGACATTACCGCATAGCTTCGATTCCTCACTCGAGCCGCGCTCAAGGAGTATACAACTGCGAGGTGTCGGTCGAAAGTCAAAAGAGTTAGAAAGAGGACCGAACTGTAGAAGCCCAGATAGTAACCGGCACCAACAATCCTGCACATGACATCGCCGAAGATCCAGTAGGAGAGCTGCAAGTAGACACCCTGGAAGGGAAGGCTGCTCATGAAGATCAGGGAGGACACCACCAGGTTCACCAACAAGATGTTGGTCACAGTGGTCAGCTTCTCAAACCTAGGAAGTGATCATTTCAACAGTTAGATGGAGAAAAAGACTAAATGCTTATTGGTCAGACAATCCTTTTTGACACTGATGTTTCACACTGACATTGATGTGGTTTCTTTTTACTTTAGAAATCTGCTGCAGCTACAATTGGCCAGGAAACAATGGCAAAAAATAATAAAAACCCACATGCTGCTATTTAGTGCTCAATTATTTAATAAATATTGACATTACATGTTGGTGACTGTGTATTCTTTATAGCTGGAGGTCATATAGCTGGATGTCATTTATATGGTTCTAAACTTTCTGTGTTTTACAGATATGCTATCTTATCCTTTAGGGATAATACAAAGCATTATTTACTCTCCAAAGGCATAAGTTCTTGTGCTATTCTTCTGGCAGCTCGGATGACATTCTCAGTGTTGACTTTATCTCCAAATCCAATCTCTCTGTGCTCTAGAAGTATAGATATTTCAGCTGTTTCACAAAGAATAATTGGGAATGAGAATGTTTCTTTTAACATTCTTGGAACTAATAATGGACATTCTACAGATATTTCACAGAATTAGTGAAAACTTTCACCTGCACATGTCAGCATTCACCCATTTACACACGTTCATACAGAGTCAGTTGCTACCATACAAGGTGCACATCAGCTCGTCAGTCTACATCTTGCTTTTAGCTATTTCAGCTTTTCCCTGGGTCAGATCTAGATTTAAACTAAAGTGGGGATTATTATTATATTATAGTTACTGAGGAATGTTTTTTCTCCATATTGTTCAGCACTAAGAAATACAATCATACATAAATCATACTGCAAATTTAAGATCTGAAATGGAAACAGGAAACAAACATTCCCAGTTTTAGTGAATCGTAACCCCTATTCTGAGGGGTCAAGGCACCAAGGAATGATAATGATATTGATAGAATATTATTTCACTCTTGTCTATATTTTAAAAAGCATCACTCAAACAATGTTGATATTTGTTAATTGGGTTTTTTTTTATGTTAGTTTTCAGAGCTATGACTCATACCATAGAAATTTGCTGACATAGCACCTCTACACCTAATAAAATACTGCATTAAAAACACTCTTTCAGTGTTTCCATGAACACCAGAAATATTTGTTTCTTTAAAATGTCTCTTTAGATTCTGGTTGATGGATTGGGCAATACATAAAGTACCATGTAATTGTACACACTGATATTTTGTCTACCTCATTTATAACAAGTGAGGGTGGTCAAAATAGGTTTATAAAATAGGGCTTAATTTACATACAAAATGCAGATTTGTAAAAAAAAATGTGTCCTTAATGGGGAAGAAAGTATTGTTTTCATCAATTAAAATATAAAGATTAATTTCAATTCAAAGCATATCTTTAAGATTTTATATCAAACCCAATTTTGGATTATTTTTTTTTAATATGGTCTGCATTTTTTCACTTCGCCATTCAGTGTATTTACATTCCGTTACCTCGCTCTAGTTTATTGTTAATGTCGGGCGTCACCATTTAGCCACAAGTTTCACAGTTACAAAGTTTCAATGTTACTGTCTGTAATTTGTTCTAGAAGGTAAATCAGTAAATGGTTTAAAATTGACCCATTGAAAAAACTGTTGCAGGCTGTTCATACACTTGCTACCTCTAACTGCTTCAAACGGCAAAACCAAACCACCATTTATTTGTGACAGATTCATTTTAAATGACTTTTGCAGTATGTTCTCAGTGTTTTCACTTAGGCTGCTTAGAGTCTGTGTTGTACCACTCACCGATAGATAATGACCAGGACCAGCCCGTTGCCAAAAAGACTGAAGAGAAACATAAAATAGAAGAGGATTGAGAGCTGAGACCCCAAATAGTTGACAGCGTCCTCCGGTGTGGCTTGCTCAGTACTACCGTAATCATAATAAAACGTTGTAGTTTCCATCTTTATCTCAAACGCTGGTCAGAAAATCTGTCAGAAACACAAATGCAGCCTCAAACATAACATTCACAGCACGATACAGTCAGTAAGAATTTTAAATGATAAAATTATCAATAATTTAGAAATGCTTTGAGGTGAATAAGTGCTATTAAATGTTGCATGTGAGCTTGCAAATAAGCAGTGCTAGAAAACAATGCCTTTAACTGAGAATCTCCGAGCAGCACAGGATATAAAAGCAGATGTTAGTGGGAATGAATATCATGCTAAACTAAGCTGACTTACCGTGTGGCCAGCAGAGAAGCTTCTGCTTGTTGTCTGACTCTGAAGGCCAGAGCTGTCTGAGTCACAGTGAGTTCAAGTCACTTCATGATAAGTCAGCCAGTTACGGGAAGGAAGTAGCACATTCAGTAAGTGTGTGTATGAGTGTATATGAGTGTGTATAAGGGGGGAGGAATTGGCAGAAAGCACAGCATTGCATCAAAACCACATTCGAATATCTTCCTTGGACTGTTCAGTTGAGACTCTAAAGGTGTGCTCATGCAGACAGTACATCTCATGTTACTATGTCTCAAATCCCGTGAGAATAACTATCTGCAATGACCATCTTCATGTTGGAATAGAGTTAGAGGAGTCAACGCCACGAAGTAGAAAACAACAAGACTAGGGGGTCTTGTGCTGTGTTGGAACGTACTGCATGCTGCTTACTAAATTAACAATTTAGTATGATTTTACCTGCAGACTGTTGAAGTATCAAGCAAGACGTATCACATGACCAAGCCCCCCCCAACAGCATCTCCGTTACATCTCCGAAAAAGTCGCAGGAGATAAACAGGCCAGATATTGGGAATCTTAATAGTAACTTTCTCGCCTGAAAACATATTTAAACATATTAAAGTGACATGTTAACAGCTTTTCTCCTTACTCAAAATCTCACATGGCTCAAGGCACCCAGTATGTGTATAAGTATGTGCAGAGAGGTAAGACGGCTTACTCTACATATTCTTGCTAACTTTGTATACATCCAGGCATTTCACGGTCGCACAAAATTCACATACTGTGCAGTTTTAACAAACTACATACTCAATTTTATGTTAAACTAAGTTTTAACCATACGAAATATGGTTTGTTCTTGATATTGTATCAGTGTAATATTAATGGAAATATTTGTATAGTAGTGTGCCTCGCAACCTTTTTTGGTCTTAAGGTTTTCCAAATAAAGAGGAAGAGATGTGTTTCCCACTGATGACGTCACCGGTGATAAACCACTCAAACTCCCACACTTCAGCAGAATATTCATCAGTCATTCAAAACTCCAACAGTTATCATAGATAACATATTAGTTCAGATCACATTTATCTGAACATGAAGCTGCTAGACAAGAAATTCTCAGACAAATGTCATATGAAAATACTTTATGTATAATTTCTATTTTGTTAATTTGTAGTATTTTATTGTTAAGGTGATTTTTCTAGCAAATGTATTTTGACATTATTTGTGTGCAGCCAGAAAGTAAAGCTCTGTTTAATAATGTTGTTAAAAGATGCAAATGTAATGTAGTGTAATGTTAATGTAAATGTGTGAGTTGTATTGTGGTGTGTCCTGCTACCTGTATTGTGTTATATATACTAACTCTATTTGCATTAAAACTGTTCAGGTTTACACAGCATGTTGCGGTGTATTTTTGTATTTATAACAGCCTTTACTCTTATATTTTGTCTCTTTTAAGCTAATGGATGGACATGGACATTTCCCTCGGGATCAATGAAATATCTATCTATCTATTGCAGTCAGTGCTTCCTTCTGTCTTAAGGTTTTCCAAATAAAGAGGAAGACATTTGTTTCCCACAGATAACCACTCAAACTTGTGAACTTTCAGCAGAATTTTCATAATTTATTTAAAACACCAAGATCTAAGTGATGTTACACAACATTATGTTGCAGTGTTAACTGGGTGTTTGGTTAGCTCCAAGCTGCACTGTTGCAGTCAGTTCTTTCCCCCTTCAGATGGTTCTGTGTAGTCATATCATGTCCACACCTGCATTGTATTTTTCAGTTCAGTTCAGTGCAGCTTGTGAGTGATTATAAATTATGTTTTTTAGCATCACCTATTCACTGACATTGACGATGTGCCCTTTATGTTTCACACATTGCAGGTGCTATTACTGTAAGAAATTAAAGACAGAGAATACTGCAGTTAAATGTGCTGATGATTCAGTTATTGTCCGCATCCGTGAGGGAAGGGAAGGCAGGTCATGGACTTAAAGTGGATACTTTGGAATAAAAATGTTTTTAATTAAAATGAAAAGATGAAAGAAAAGCAAAGAATAAAAATTAAAAAACCTGACAGTGAAAACCTGACTGCAAAATTGCAGGTGTTGACAAAGCAAACCCATGAATGCCACTTACTGTACAGGCTTTCATTTGCTCACAGCATTGACATATGTCATTAAGAAATTCAACAGCAAAAAATTTAAACAGGACCCTCACTTTGAGCAATTTTCATTGGATCTACTTCCTACCAAAGAAATATGTTCCTGTTTCCCTCTTTTGTTATTGAGGTCAATTAGTCAGCCAACCTACACGTCAAAGGGGATTGTTCATAGCTTTCAGAAATATAGGGCTGCGACCAATTGTTTTCATTATAAATGTATCTGTTCTGCAAACACAAGGCAGGGTTAATGCAGTTTAAAGTAACAGGTTTCATTGTTCAAGTCTTATTAAACCAACTTTACCCCTCAGTGCCTCAAACGTGTGACAGATGCAAAACTAAAGAAGTAACCCTGTTACATTTATTTATGTCCAATGTTAGATTTGTTTTGGTATATCTTTGTCCTCTTTTAATAATTTATTTAAACGCAGTATTCTTCCCCACAGATAGAATTTTTGGATGATCGAAGGACACCAATAATTCCCAGGGACATCTTCAAATTGCTTTTCTTATCTAACACCAATCATTGTAAATTGGTTATCTTTGGCTTTTTGCTGGTGTTTATATCTAACTAATATAAAGCAGAGAAAAGCATCAAATCCTCATATTTGAGGAGCTGAAACCAGCAAATATTTATGGATGGCTGAAACAAAAGGGTGAAAAGGGTTGTCCATTACTTTCCTGTTGATGGACTGAATAAATTAATAGACTAATTGTTTTAGCCTTAGAATTAATGTGATCTGACACTGCAATCGGCTGGAGGAAAACAAAACAGCTTCTTTGTTTGTTTGTAAGGGTCATTGGTGATAACATAACTACGGTGATATTCAATATATTTTCCTTATTGCCAACAAATCCCATTAAAAGACTCACATCAACAATGAAATATCTACTAAGAAGTATTGTGTGTGTATCTAAAAGAGACTGTATGTAAGAAGTGGATATAGTCACCGTGAGGTCAACTATTGGTTTGTGAAATACCGTTTTGAAGGCTCAGATTTGATATATCAATCTATTTAACCCTAAATGGAACCATGATTAACAAAATAAACATCATGCTGTGTTGAAAAAGACTTGAAATTAGTGATTGAGACAATAAGGTCATTAGCTAAATGTTTATTGAGGTAATAAATTGAAGTGATTAAGTCTTATAGACTTTCTTATAGACTGCGCCTGCAACTGGCCATTAGAAAGAATGCAGGTTTAAAGCACTTCCCCATTGGCTTCACTTTTTAGACCCGGAGGTTTAATCCCGAATAAATTCACCAATTTTAATGAAAAGAAAAATAAGACTTTGACATGACTGTGCTTTCGTACTGATGATAGAAGGTATCTTATGATACATTTATCATGGAAATAATTATGGTACATTTAATTTCTCCAGCCTTTATTATGGTGTACCCATAAAAATAGAATTGGGAGTTTTGTATGATCCACTGTTGCTGGGGATTTGAATGGAAATATGTTGATCATGCCAGACCCACCTCACCCAGATGTACCAATCACTGGGATGAGGAAAAAGGCAGCTCTTGTATTTTCAATTGTAAAAGAGATACTTTTTAGTCCTATAGCCTATTGTTGCCTTTTTGGGAAATTGTTTGTTCAGTGTAATAGTGAATAGAAACGTTTGAATTGTTCCTTATTTTTATATAAATAAATAGTTTAACAAAGTTGCCATTGGGCAAAATGCATCCCCATTTTCCAGCAAAACGATTCTGTCTGTCTTTGACACTTCAAATGACCTGCTTTTCAAAATAAATAAAAAGAAACATATCCTCATGCATTTCTCTGCTTTTTTTGTCTCTACTGAATTTACACTTGAACTGTGACTCCTCAACCGTGGAATGAATCGAACCATGACTTCTGTGTACCGTTAGTTAGCACTGATTGCAACTTCTTGTTGACGTTTTGTCATCAACCTGCACAGTTCTCAACAGTGCATCCTTTATTATGGAAAGGAGGAGTGCTAATGTGAGCTGTCTCTATAACAAGGGAGGAGACGTCAGGTTTATCTCTCAGTTGTGTTGTTAGCCCCTTAGCGTTCAAAGCAAAAACATTTTCCTTTTTTCTTTTGTTACATTGAACATGACAAGGCCACTCTCCTGTATGGTCGGTGTGGGTTGTACCTCGCTCAGACATGCAGTTTCTGGCTGTGGGATTTATCTGTTACTCTCACCACTGTAGGTCATGGTTGTGGCCATAGAAACCTTAGTAATGTAGCCTTGTTGATTTAGCATTTAACAGACACGCACCTACCATCCTGTACTTCTGTAAAACAAGTCTTTTTTAAACAGTTAATGCAGATTATATCACTATATATTTTTTTTTTTTGTCAAAAACAGCAACATGATAATGATTTGTCCCCACAGAGGGCACAGTCATGTTTAGAAGCAAAGAAGATTACACCTGAATGCCTCCGCAGTGACTAATATGAGCATTCCGTTCAACAGCCAGGTTCTTTAAGAACACTCTGATATCACCAGCCACTGGTCCCATATGTTTGAGTGTGTATATCAGGTTCAGTGAGTTCAGATGCGTGAACTGAGCTGATGGGGGATTTGCGCATTAAATGTCGTACCAAAGGCACGTTAACAGTCTTAAACGAGGGAGAAAGGAGATCAATGCTCACTCACTAAACCCGCTCAGATCTCTGTCAGTGGATTTGGACAAACAACCCTTCTCCTCCATTCCTCAACCCAGCTCATGATGAGCATTAGCTTGCACATGATGGAATTATTCAAAGAAGTGCATCTTCATACTTTGCTGCTTCTACAAATTACCGGAGCTACAGAGGCAGAAACTTACAGAAAGGCTGGTGTTATTCTATATTTTTCATATAGTCAATGTTAGTCCATCTCTCAATACTTTATAACTTCCCTACCCTTTCTCTCCTCTTCAAGGTCATTAGTTCTTACTGAAGACATAAGTCTTTTAAAAAATACCTCATAAATATATTGTTTGTTTAAAAAAAAAAACAGCTGGATGCTAACAGGAGGACATATTGCATTTGTTGGGAACTATTTTAAGCAGCGCATTAATTCACATTCAGCTCTCTAGTAAGTATTTGGAGCAGTGGGACAGTGTATGTGGGATTGAATAATAATAAATTGCAGGGTGTGAGTTCCTCTAATAACAGTCGAAAAAGACGATTTAGGGATAAAGTGGAGTCTGACTACAAGGGCTCCAACGCTAGAAGCATGTGGTCTGGACTAAAAACAATAACAAACTATAAAAGGACAACGAGCGGTGCTGAAGAAATGTCTGCATCTCTCCCAGATGAACTGAACACTTTTTATGCACGTTTTTAGGGCTCCCCGGCTGTGGAGGTATAGAAGGCTCAGGATCCCTGCCCACTGGTTTTAACCAGGACAGATTTCTGCAGATCTTTCAAAAGGATTAACCCAGACAAGGCTCCTGGACCTGACGGCATCCCTGGCTGTGCTCTTAAGGTATGTGCAGTTCCGCTTGCAGATGTGTTCACAGACATTTTTAATAGGTCACTGTTCCAGTGTGTAGTCCCCACATGTTTAAACTGTCCACCATCGTTCCTGTCCAAAAAAGACAAAAAGCATCTGCCTCAACGAATACCTCCCAGTAGTACATAATACAAGTACACATGTATATTAAAAGTAAGTAGCAGCATTAAAAGGTAGTGAATATATAAAAGTGGTTGAGTAGTGGCCGGTAATTTACCATAATAAATTATTTTAAAAAGATAAATTGCACATGGCAGTGATAATTGCACAACAGTGGTAGAATAGTGTGTTGTTGGTGTGGTGGTCTACCAAGGGCCGTGGTGATTGCACAGTCTGACATGGAGAAAGGACCTGAGGTATCTCTCTGTGAGACACCATGGATGAAGCAGCATGTCGCTGAAGGAGCTAACCCAGTGCAGACAAAGTGTCTTGGAGGGGGGGGACATGTTGTCCAATAGAGATGACAGCTTGGCCGTCATTCTCCTGTCTCTCACCATCTCCAAAGTGTCCAGAGGGCTCCCCAGGACAGAGCTGGCCTTCTTAACCAGTCTGTTCAGTCTCTTCCTGTCAGCAGCCGAGATGCTGCTGCCCCAGCAGACCACTCCATAAAAAATAACATAAAAAAAGCTGATGCCACCACAGAGTCAAAGAAGCATCAAGTGCTTTAAGGGGTTAGTCAAAACGTTCATCACCTCCTGCTCAACACCGGAGCCCCTAAGCGCTGCATGCTCAGTCCTCTTCTCTACTCCCTGTCCACGCACAAATGCGTGGCCACACATAGCTCCAACACCATCATCAAGTTTGCTGACGTCCCAACCGTCATCGGCCTGAACACCGATGGCAACGAGACGGCGAACAGAGCCCCGACATCTTGATGCCAGGACAACAATCCATCTCAACGTCAGCAAAACAATGGGACTACAGTGGAGAGAGTCAGCAGCTTCAGGTGGCTCGGGGTTCACATCAATGGGGACCTGTTCTGGACTCATTACACCTGTATCACACCAGCTGCATCACGGCCTGGTAGACCACCAGGGACAGTTTTATTCAACAGGCCATAAAACTATTGAACTCCTGAGCTTACATATTTACATTATTTACATATGTTTATAGAACACACACCTGTTTATTAAACATATCCACTGTTGTATTACATCTTCTTTTAAGAAATGCCCTCTATTATAAAAATAATAAAGGATAATCAATGTTTTCAGCAACATTGGTCGACATTGTGTTTGTAACCAGGAAAATGGTGACGTTTTTTATTTTTTAAATGAGGGTGGAAAGTCCCAGAAATACCAGACTCAGCAAAAAGCCTAAGGGGTGAGATACCCTTACTTAAAAAGTGACAGAATGATTTTGAGAAAAGGGTGGAGAAAAAACATTCTCCACCAATGAGGGTTGGGACACTATAAAAAATCATATATAAATATTTTTATAAAAATATAAAAGAGCAAGCATAGTCAGTCTGTCTTCAGTCCGGCTACGAGGCCAGCTCGGGTTTATCTCTGTTTTGAAGAATAAAATCTATTGCATCGACCTCTGAACTTTCCAGTGAATTCTTTTGAACCTGTTATGACTCCAGTAGCTACTCAACTGCAATGAAGATAAAGTGTTGGCCAAGAGTTCTAGACTCATATTCCAGGCCCAGAATTTGACTTTTTTCCTCCAATACCACATATTTATATATTATTACAGTATGCAGTCCTCTCCTCTACTTCCTGGTCACTGCTCCAGTCTGAAGTCCCCACATGTTTTAAACTGTCCACCATCGTTCCTGTACCACAGTATCAATTTCACATTCTGTTTCACATTCTTATTCTATTTTATATGTATATATTTTACTTATTCCTGCATTTATCTTGCACCAGTATGTCTCTTGCACTATTTCATTGCATTTTTTTTGATGAACTTGGTCAAGATGAGCAGGGTCTCCTCAGAGGACATTCATGATCCACACCTACCACAGCTCAACAACCAAGATACATCTCATTAGAGGCATGATTTGTGCCCACGTTTAAGCATTTATGCTACAAGGTGACTTGAGGCACCTCAGGTCCAATGCCACGTTTTTAATGGAAATCAAATACCACTACAATGTAATATTTGATAAGGCTCTGAGTCATTAAGTTAATTATCGTTTGATTGAAGTGTCTCTACATCATCAAGACTTCTGCTGTGCCTCCAAGTGGCAGCTCATGGCAACTGGGTGGTAAAAGCTCAGGTAAAATCAGCAGGGAATGTTGGACTATCAGTACTCCCCCAGAGGCAGTCATTTCGGTTTCACTGCTCCTTTTGTGGAGTTTTGCTTTCTTTTAGTAACTCAATCCTTTATTGTTGCTGCTCCCCATCTCTTTTAATTGGGTCAATACTTAACCCATGCATGTGAATATTTTAAATGTTAAGTTCTCTTCTCTTCTTTAGTCTGATCCCCGTTGTTGTTTCTGGCCTCACCAGTGACTCAAAAGCCGCTGTCCTCCACTCAGCATGGGACTGGTAAGTGTCATGAAATGACGTTCAGTAATTCTTTTTTTTTGTCAAGTAACAGTTGAGGGACCAGACTGCTGATCTTCAGTTCATGGTTGTTCCACAGTTGAACTGAGTTCAATATCTGATGATGATGTTTGGCTAGGGAAGAGTGGTGTAAAAATAATGGCGCCTGTTGGGGCACTCCCAACCCCAGGGACACCAAATATTTCATCCATTTGGTGTTGAAAGAAAAAAATCGATTTCAGTCAAAATCAGACAGGTACAAAGTAGCATTTTCACACTTGTTTACTGCGGATATGTTTCCCCCTTCACCAGTGTTGCAACTGTGAGGCATTGATGATAGTTAAATTGTGGGGGGCAAAATACTGTACAGGAAAAATGGAAGGTTGACAATCTTCAGAAAGTCCCACAAACATTTAAGATGTACACAGAGCAAGCACTTAGCAAGTAATCGCTCCTGTGTCCCGAGATCTGTCTTCAGCCCTTTGCCCTGTTATATGGTTAGCATGTTACCCAGTTATTCCCTTATTTCTTCATTTGATGAATGTGTATCCTTTTGCAATCCATTGGTTTGTTCCAATTTCTTGTAAAAAAAAAGAAGCTATTTTATTCTGGATGTATAGGTGCTGGAATTTCCTGGCCAGCTCAAGTAGTAAAAATGTTGTCTAAAAACATCGTTTTGTTAAATACATTCATATTTTATTCTAATCCTTAGATTACAGACAAATCGAGGCATTGTGGCTGTCAGCATAGAGATTGGACCAAGCCATCTGAAGAGGATGACTACAGTGGTAACAGTTTTGTTTCAGGTGAATGTAGCCACTGGATGGGTCCAAACCTGAGTAGGGGTAGTGGAAACTCTGGGCCGGGGAATAGGAGTGGGGCTCTGGGTGAAATTTGGAGGTTGATTTTGGTTTGTTAATCAATATTATTAGTGTGTCAGCAGATGAATCTGAATGATGTTGTTCAATGTAAAACCTACACAAGTAACACAGCCGAAGCCAACCAAACAAGAACATGGTCCTGTAGCAATGGAGATAGAAGTCACAGACTGGGACAGACCGATCTTAAATGCCCCCATGGGTGACTGGCCAGGTGGTCCCTCGTTTCACTCAAAGAACTACAGAGACGTGCAAGGCAATACAGACAAAAGAGAAACACATACCCAGCAGGCTGTTAAAGCAGGAGGATATGAAAATAAAATTATTAATTAAATGAATGAAAATGGATGGATGGACTTTTCTCTTTTTTACTCACCAGTTGTCAGTCTTTCAGCAGTTTCTCTGCTCATTTATAATTTGATTGCACCCTTGCGATCTTCCACTGTAAATGTATTCATTGTTGCTGGTCAAAACTAGGTTCTTCTGGTGCCTTATATACCAATTGCGTAACAAGAAATGGCCACATTTGAAATGGAGCAGATCTTTTGTGGTGGAACCCATTACAATTGAGTAGGATACATGAGGAAGTGAACAGAGTAGGATAAATAATAAAGTGCACAGGGTACGGTACAAATACAACAGACCACACTTTTTATGTTTTAAATAATATGCAATAATATGCACAAATACAAACACAGTGTATATTGATAATAAGATTGCTTCCTGAACAGTTCTCCTATCAGATCTACTATCATGAAATCCTGGGGTTGGTGTGTTTGCTGTTTAAGACCACAAATAAAGCGTTTGTTTGTCGGCAGCAGGGTTTGATTGACACCGTTCACACCAGCCCCAAACAAAGCGTACTAAATGGGCAAATGCAGCAGAGTTCGTTTTAAAGTGTGAAAGCACATTCATTCAGCACAGATCTTACCTTCATGGTGTTTAATATGCAGACAGGATCAAAGAAGACATAGCAAAGTCAGTGTGTTAGTTAGTGTGTTATATTCCGTATCAATAATTAATCAAAGGGTAGATTTGTATGACAGCTCCCTTTGAATTATGCTGTAGCCTATTTTTTATCCAAAACCTGTACTGTCAGAAATAATATTCATTAAAACTGCAATCAAGAAGTCAGTGAAAACTCAGTGTTTCATAACTAAGCTTTATTTTAACATGAAAGAAATGTACAACAAAACTTATAATGCAATGTATTTGCAAAATGTACAAAAATATGTATAAATATACCATTGTAAACTTTGCATTTATTCCAGTATTTACGGATATTAGAAATAATGTTAACTTTAAAGGGTTATGAATTGATGCATTTTGGAATATATTAGAAATACAGAGAATAATGCATACAAACAACATAATGCAAATAAGCATGTTTACATGAAATGAAGTGCTAACCCCTGTGATCTTAAATAATAACAATGAATTGCATAGTACATCTCAAGTCAAAATGCTAAAGGTGATAAAGTCATCATCTGCAAAATCAGCTTTCACACAGCGTGGACTGTGGTGTCTGTTACTCAGAAATGACAGATTATACACAGAATGCTTTTCCAATATATACTTATATATATCTATGATACTATGTGTATACCAAACACAGCTACACATTTCAAACTCAGTCACAGCATTAAATGTGAGGCTGAAAAACTGGAGATTACTCAATAGCAGAAGCAGAAGTGGCATCGCATTGATACAGTATAGTGCTGCAAAAAGCCTTAGGTAGGAGGGTGGAGTGGGTGGTTGGGTTTACAAGCATGTGACTTTGATGCTGTAAACACTTGTTTAAAGGGAAACTCCAGCGATTTAGCAGTGTATTTCCAAAAAGTTTGGGAATTTACAACAGGCAGATTAAAATGAGAAGACAAAATTGAAGCAGCAGAAGCCGACATATATCTGGGTCAAGTTCCAAAAATGCTAGATCCTACATTTCAACCAAAAGCATATTTTATTTGACCCTCACTACTAAACTCCCATGTCTATCAAACACCACATCCCTAGTTTGCAAGACATGTTTTCTGTTATAAGTTATTTGACTTTAAGTCCGAGATTTTGTATGATATGGATCAACCTCCAGCTGGAAACTACATTTCCCATATTTCATCTAATAACAGCACAGTTTTTAACACAAGCTTTCTGTTTCAAAAAAACTAAAGTCTAAAGCCAATGCTGTGTCTTTATACAGTAAAATCCTATTTTCACCAAAATGAAAATAAAAAAATAACAATATTAATAGGCAGTAGGATAGTCATTCTAAAATAATTTCTCTTCCAGCAGGACTGTGGGCTTGATGCACACATGAATTCTTCCTACTGTTTAAGACTTCAATGACTACATACAACACGGCTTGCTACTATAACAGCAATCATACTTTGAAACTTGCCAAGCTCAATTTGACAAGTCCAAATTTACAGTTTGAGAGCATCAAACAACAGTCTGGAAAATGGCATTCTTGTCTGAACCCTAGAGAGAGGTGCTAACCCGTTTGTTACTCTACAAGGCATTTTGAAGGGTTCCAAGTCTTTGACATGTTAGTCTTATCAGTCCCAAACATACATGGAATGTCTCTCTTCATGAGAAACTTGGACATGAGCAATTTACCATTAAACAACTAGTACTTTCTTCTGAATTTGTGGAAATAAAAACTAAACATATGTTTTCTTGCAGCTTGCAAACACAATGTTTCATTGCTTATTGCTGCAGTTGAATTCCTGTGGCAGCTTATTGTTGCTAAATCTGGATCTGAAAAAGTTGTTATTTTTGCTTATATACTTCACAAAAGTAAACATGGTCAGACAAATAGTAATGTTGGGTGCTACCAAAAAACACACACAAAACTCAGGCATTGAGTTTCCTGCAAATCTACTATATACAGTATGTCAATGCAAATTAGTTGTATAGGAACGTTATTTTGTTTTAGGGGACAGGGTTGCTGACATTTGCAACAGCCCAATGTTTCAATTTTTACATAAACAATGTCTAAAATCTAACTGGCAGATTGTCATTAAATCCATGCTCCTCTGAAGATGAACCCATTTCATTCTCCATGAAGTTTCCTCGAGCACCACCCTCACGCCAAAATTAACTGTGTAAACAAGATAAGTTCAATATAAATATTGCAAATTAAATTTATTTAGCAAATTCATGGTCCCCTAGATAATGAACCTTGATTATGTGTATGACCCCCATGCATTGTGTGAGTATCTAGGGCAAATTTACACTACTGGAGATTCTCAATGAATAGCAAAATCATCTTCATTAAACTATGTATAACTGTGGGATATGATAAAACAAAGGCAGCCTCTATATGTTGCTAGCTATAGCTTTAGACTTTTATATTTTGTTAAAACTTTCAATTTAAATGACATAATGGTTGCAAACTAAGAAACTGAAAAGCTGTGAGCGAAAGGCATAATTTGGCAGCATACAGCAAGTTGTGTGATACAGTAAAATCTTATTTTCACAAAAAATATAAAATAAAAAAATATAATAGTAATAAGAAGTAGGATAGTCACTCTTAAATCATCACCCTTCCAGCAGGACTGTGGGCTTGATGCACACCTGAATTCTTCCTACTGTTTAAGACTTGAATGACTACATACTATTACAGCAGTGATACTTTGAAACCTGCCAAGCTCAATTTGACAAGTCCAAATTTACAGTTTGAGAGCAACAAACAGCAGTCTGGAAAATGGCATTCTTGAAGTCTGAACTCTAGAGAGAGGTGCTAACCCGTTTGTTACTTTACAAGGCATTTGGTAGGGTTCCAAGTCTTTGACATGTTAGTCTTATCAGTCCTAACCATACATGGAATGTCTCTCTTCTTGAGAAACTGGGACATGAGCAATTTACCATTAAACAACCAGTACTTTCTGTACATGGTGATGGAAAAACAGTCTTCTGAATTTATGTGAATAAAAACTAAACATATTTACTCTTGCTCCTTTCATTGTTTGATTGCTTATTCCTGCAGTTGAATGCCTGTGGCAGCTTATTGTTGCTAAATCCGGATGTGAAAAAGCTGTTCTTTTTGGTTACACAGACCTGTTCCCACTGACACAGCTTATCTGAATTCCTTTTGTAAATTGACTTTCGACGGACCGTACAATATAGACCATAGTTTTAATTATCCAACCTGTTTAAAACATGTTGTGCATAGAATTGCTAACTTTGCAGGAGTTGAGTCATCTAGACACATTGTGGGCCTCCTGTATAACTTACACAACTTACAAAAGTAAACACGGTGAGACAAATAGTTATATTGGGTCCTACAAAAAAAGCCCACAGACAAGTCTTAAATAGGGGGTGCTACTTGGCGGTGTCTGAAATAGCTGCCTTGTTTATTCATTCACTTCAATAGTGAGCATTGAATTGAGATTTGGGACACTTACTAATCATCATAATTTTTCATCATCGCTTACAGGTTAATAGTCGTACAACTGTAATTCTTGTAATTAGAAATGTGATGTGATGTGTGAGATTGTTAGAAAGTAGTGTAGATAAAATAAGCACCTATCAATAGGATAAGCCTGCATAAATCTGCATTTGGAGATCACTATTTGATAATTCACCGTAATCCAGATACAGAAAAGCAATGCAAAAATACATTTATAATATTGGCTAACAAGAAAACAAATATGATAGGTTAAGATAGACAGTGACAGGATTTTTACAACCCCGTGTCTCACAGCGATGGATTAGCACAACTCCGAGTGCTCCACACACAATAGGTCATATAATATGCTTTTTCCACCAGAAAGGATTACATGTAGGATGCACTGGAAGAAGTCTGAGTGAAATGTAATAATGTTGTGATTGAAGTGATTTCAGCTCAAGTCTTCTCCTTTATTCATGAACGTTTTAGGTTCTTATCCTCAAAGCAAACTGCCTTTAACCTGACTGTTAGCTAACCTTTCAAAAGATAATCATGTGAAAATGGTGTGTCGCATTCTTTCATTGTGACATATTCATTGTCAAGGAGTGTACTGTACTTTTGACATAATTTGAAGATCTGCACTGAAGGAAGGAATACAAATCTCACTGATTGATTTAAACCTCATATGGTGAAGCAAAGGGAACCACAGCTTTCAAGCACAGCATGAATGCTAATTCGTATCCACTTCTGTTCATAGTATGCAGTTATATGCAGTTTTTTAAATAAGACTCATATTCTGTTATGAATTAATAATTATTTATGAATTAAAGAAGACTTGGTCTTCTTGCTTGATTGTCAGTAGGAGATCTCATATCATGTTTGTCACATTAGCTCTCATAGGAATGCACAAGGTCTTATCTGCCTTTTTAAAATGCATTATTATAATTAATTTTATATTTTATATATTTTGTTGAGGAGATGTGTCTGTTGTGTGTGTTGCGTTGAAATGTGTTGGGACCACTGGTGATGTTAGCCTGTAGAAATCCTGTCTTGTTAACAAAACCTTTAGAAGAAACATTGACTTAAACATAGTTACTCAGGTAAAAGAGGAGGTAGCTATTTTTTAAATGTTATTTCAAATCCTAGTTATCCTTGCTATTTTCACAAACGAAAAAAAAACACAACTCAGTTACAACCATTTTGGTGCTAATTTGATTTACTCAGGATTAAACCTCACTATCTAAACCTGCAATTCAAAGTAAGCATTTTTAGTCTGGTATTTCAGCAAACTAGATTGCTAAACTGCTGACTGTCTTTGATCATAATTTCCATAATCATGAATCGATGCCCTGCCTATTTCACTTTAACTCAACTAATGAGGTTATTTCTGCCTCAAGTGCAGCTGTTCTCCACACAATTTTGCCATAAAGGAGTCCACAGTCACACATATCTCTGTAAATCAGTGATACAGTAAATCGCTTCCCTCGAAATACTCGGGTGTGTTCAATAGCAGCCTCTCCCACGCTCCAAGTCATCAGACATTGGGTCCTTTGCTGTAATGTTCCATGAGGTCGTAGTTCTGATAACACATGGAAACATCACAAATCCCTGGAAGCCCTGGGTGACCCCGTTTACCAGGATGTCCTTGTGGTCCTGGTTTTCCAGAAATTCCCTCGTTTCCTGGATGGCCTATTCCATCAAAGCCACGCGGACCCTGAATCCCTGCAGTGATAAGGAAAGATAGAAAAAATTAAATTAAAATAAAGGTAAGAAACACAGCTGTAACTGGTATTTCCGCCTCATTCATGGCAAGAAAGTTCCATTAAATTGGATCATAGCTCTTGCTCTATGAAGTAAAAATAGCACATGCAGGATCATAAATTACATCTTCTCATGAATTAATAAGTTATTATAGCTCCCAGAGAAATACAGCACTCACTGTCTGTAACTTGCCCTCACATCTTCCTCACCCCACCTACCAAGCTGTCATTAAAATTACTCATTGAAAATTAAGTACAAATAGGGTCCACCCACATATTCATTAAAAATGTAACACTGCAAGCAGCCTTGATGCATTTTTGTTAAAAATTCACAGATATGAAAGGCCAGATGTCAGAACATCAGTGTTAGGTTGCTGAAATAGCCTAATGGGTGAAAACATTTCAGAAAACAGGCTGATAAATGGGATTTTTACATACCTGGCTGTCCAGGTGGTCCTGGGGGTCCATGGTAACCTTCTCCTTTGCTGCCTTTGAGCCCTCTTGCTCCCATGTCACCTGGGGACATAATATGTCTGCTTTAAAACGTAACATTACAGCTTCTATAAATGAGCTGTCAGGAACCTAAAGGCTATGTTCCCTTGAAAGCAGCTGCAGCAATGTATCTCACTAATTCAGATTTTTTTTATAACCTGGATTTATTTAACCAAATTATCTGAAGCACTTATTTGAACTTTTGGGTGACATTTATGTCCATTATGGACACAGAAGCTCCAGTGCAGAATACAAATGGTACGACATGAACCATTAGACAGGATTTTAACTGGTTTAGTTCAACATCGTTATACAAATCATTTATATGAAATTTCAGCTTTGGGAGTCTTTGCCGCAGATTTAACAAGTGTGAAATGACAGAGGACACAAAATTCTCTGCAGGAAATACAGTAACAAGAAGAGCCATGCTAGCAGCCCTGTGAAGCTGTACAGCAGTGATTTAAACTAAATAGTAATGTCAGCATGCTAACATGCTCACAATGACAAAGCTAATATGTTGATGTTTAGCAGTTATATTTTTCAGTTTAGCGGGTTAGCATGCTATTATTTGCTAACTCGATGTAAACACTGCTGGATACAGCTGAGGCTGATGGGAATGGCATTAGTTTTGCAGATTTTTGGTCATAAACCAAAGTATTGTACATACAAGTTTGATCTGCTGGTGGCTCTGGGTGGTGATGGCCTAGTGGTCTAGTGCTACGCATTCGAAACAAAACACTAGAAGGTTCAATACCAGGCTGCAACCATTGTACCCCTGAGCAAGGTACTTAACACTGAGTAGCTCAAGGGAGATTGTCCCTGTAGTTAGTTCAATGTAAGTCACTCTGGATAAGAGCATCTGCTAAATGACCTGTAATGTAATACCTGTACTAAATGGAATGGCAAAAGACCTGAAACTGAAAACATCAACCTCCTAGTGGTGTTGCATGAAAAGTCAGAGGGTCACTCATCTGGGAACCATGAATGTCTATACAAAATATATACCAATAAAAAAATGCCATTTCAGCGTGGACCAAAGTGACTGTTTTACTTTACGTTACGTTAGTGTGAAATAAGAATGTGAAACTGAACCAAACCACACTGAAAAGCCGAAAGGGTACTGCAGTTATTTAATTTTGTAATACCATAAAGTTTGGTTGAAATCAATTCAGCAGAGGATATCCTGACTATTAGTCCCTAGTGTTCCTATAGAAGCTCCAAAATGCTGGATCCTTCACTTCCAATAATCCAATTTGATACAATCTTCCATTAGACCCTCCAGGATGGTACACTTCCACCTCTTTCAAACTCCATGCCTCTGTCAATTTGAGACGCAGGTTTACTTTCTGATAAACCTCTGCTCTCCAAGTCCAGCTTTCAGCCTCTTCCTTCAGTGTTTTTTGCCAAGCCTGATACCTCTCAAGTGTCTGTTCTCCTGACCTAACCAGGAACACAGCAGTAGTGTGGTACTGTTTGGCATCTTTCACAGCTGATTAGCCACTCCCTGTCTTGAAGTGGTAATAAATCAAAGAAAGCTCATTGAGATGGGTTTGCATTCCGTTGTTGTCTTTTGCTCTGCTGACTTTCACTGATGTTCGCTTGTTTAATGATCTTGTTTTATGGGGTACAGTGAACATCAACACATCCAATTTGTTAGTCGTTGACACAGTTTTGATTTTAATCGTTGATGAAAGCAACAGTAAATGTTGTCCTAGCTCTTGTTCACAAAGTTGTGTTGTTATTTATTGTCTTGTTTTTCATCAGGGTAAAGACACTGATCAAAATATTTTGACTCTGTTTTAGATAGTGGATCAGATATGACTGGCTTAAAAGGGAGAATTGAATACAAACATAACATGTAGATTATTCCCTTTAAGAAATTATGCGTCATTTCACCTTTGAGGCCTACAGGACCCTGCATTCCAGAAGGTCCTGGGTAACCTAGATTTCCACTCCTGCCAGGGTAGCCTGGTGTTCCCATGGAGCCTTTGGGTCCTTGTGCTCCAGGCTCGCCTGGGGTTCCCTTCACGCTCTGGCAGGGTTCACACTTTGCTGGGGGAGCAATGGTCTGGAGCAGGGCTGGGAGTTGATCTGCAGGGAACAGCCAGAATGTGCTGAGTAATCCATTAGTATATAAAATAATAATCCATATATATATTAAGTGTATGAATATATTTATCTGAGAAATGTGTAATCATAGACATTCTCAGTTCTGTTTCGTGTTCTGTGAAATATTTAGGATTTCAAGATTCTCAGGACTGCTAGTTGCCATGACATTGCAATTGATAGTCAATCTGGAGCCTGTTTGCTGCAGAGATATTGGGTGCTTTCCAGTCAGCTAATTATGCTCCCTCCATTCCTCGCTCCTCCAGCACATGACCCTGAAATCGATGAAGGTTGACCATCATGGAGGATGTTCCAATTAGAGCTATGCTCATAAATCGGCCAATATATAAGCCAATATTCGTAGCATCACTGCAAATTGGGCAACTACCTGTAGGGAAAGCAATAAAGTATAAATGATCATATCTGTATGAAAATACATTTTTGCAACTGTGTCTGCTTTTTCTTCTTCAGACAAAGGACTTTCACTTTATCTAGTTCATCTCTGCTTTTTTAGACAAAGTGAGGGGGTTCAAATATGTGTTGTCCACAGCAGCAAATACTATAGTCACAGCTATTATCAGTCTTATAGTACTCAGCCTCAGTTACGACAGGACAGTTATTGTACCTGTAGCCCTACATAAACCAATTATAGATTTTGATTATCTATAAGTGTTATTCAGTCACAGTAATTGATGATGGCAACAGATCTAATCAGTTCTGGAGCAACAGACATAATCTATGTGCGTCAAGCATCCGGTGATTACCAACCGCAACAACAATACTGGCATTGTTTCTTGTGAGTCTGCGTGTGTCATCGTGGCAAAATGTGCTCCTGGAGAATTTTACAGTAGCAGGAACTACTGTAGAAGTGTTTTTTGTACTTTGCCAGGTGTTTATATTTCTGTCTGTCTGTCTGAGGAAATATGTTGTCACTGTGAAAGCGTTAGTGAACTATAGTGAAAGGTTAGTGAACTTTAGTGAAAAGTTAGTGAACTTTAGTGAAAAGTGTGCCCCTCCCCCCCGCCCTCAGAAAGAAATTACTGCATTTAATATTAAAGGGGTTGCTTTTCGTGAAAATTCTACAGTCCACCTGTGGTAACTTTCAGCTAACTCTGCCACTTTATGTTTTGGGTCTTGACACTTTGTTTCCTGCAGCAGCAGGCTGTTTTCAGTGAAAAAGCTCAGAAGAAAAAAACAATATGCACTACCCAGCATTAAACAGCAGACAGACAAAGTTAATAAACAACTGGTGATGGTAATGTAGCATTTAGCAGCTAAAGAGCCTCAAGAGTTGGTGGAGACCAAATCAGAACTAGATGGCCAGAAACACAACTCCAAACTCACAACTCACAAACTCACAAACTCCATCTGTGTAAGTTGAATGTGTAAATAGGCAACTGTTTGCTAATACATTAGCTCTATCAATGTTATAAAGCGATGTCAGTGCTATAACTTGTTCTGCTGCTCCTAAGTGGGCAAACATATATATATATCACTGAATGCAAGTTTAAAACATATAATTTTTTTTGTTTTGGTAACTTAAAGAACAAAAGATGTCTTTTTTTAAATAACAATGGAGTAAGCAAGAATGACCCATTTGGTAGATGTGTCCTCCCTCCTCTTTCATCTTTGCTGGGAGGAGCTATGATGCATATAATGCATGTTAAAATCCATCACCCAATGTTTTGCTTCATTTGCTTTGGGATGAGGCTAAAAACAGCAAGGACCACTTAATTATGAGTTACATTCACATTCTTGTCAATAAAGTTAAATAACTTCAAAGAGAGAATAATGGCTTAAATTGTTCACCAAATACCCCGGTGTAAGCCTCACGTTTTATAATCAGTGTAAATCAATCAAATAAATGATGTGAAATGTGCAAATCTACATCTGAGACAACTGTTAAAAGCATTTGGTGTGTGCTGTGAGGGAGTTTCAGACTGGGGCTTTTCTACTCTGGTTCTCTGCAAAGTGACATAAAAGCAAACAGATACTTACTACGCAGAACATCAGTGCAGAGCTTTAGAAGATGTTCATCTGAGGGAGGCTTGCCCTGCAACACACAATTACACTTTGATTCAGCTGAATTCACTGTGGGACTGGGGAAACAGGCTCAACCTGTGATTGAGTGTACCTGCAGATCTACAGGATCTTATCAACGCTCCATTATCTGTCTTCACAGAGCCCACACACACTGACAGCAACACTCCCATTACTCTCAAACCTAACTTCCCCAATCCATGCACAAAATCACTGGCTGTTTCTTTCAGCTGACTTTTCTTTTTTTCTTTTCTGTTTTTTATCTGCTTAGAGGAGGTGGTCAGGAGGAAGTTCACTCACAGGTTTCCCTGGATATCCTGGTTGGCCTGGTTGGCCCGGCAAACCGTCCTGACCAGTAAATCCCCTGGAGCCAACAGCACCTATGTGGCCCGTGTCCCCTTTCTTTCCTTCAGGTCCCCTGTGGCCTACGTCACCTGTCCCTCCTGTCTGAAGAAGCAGGAGGGAGGACAGAACATCTCAGTTTACAAAAGAAAAGATTTACTAAATGAGGATTTACTAAATGATGTTATCATAATCAATTAACAATTTGCTGAACCCTGCCCCTAAACATTGTTAGAACATTGCTTAACTACAGAATTTAAACAGATGTATCAAGTTTAGCTGTAGTAGGAAGTAAGTATTTAAATAGTTCATTGTGTTGTGTCTTCTTTTTTAAACCTTCCCAAAACTAAGAGCAAATTTTTAAAGAATGATTGAAAAAGTCTGTTTGCCTTCTCCAATGTAAGTTGCAATCATTAGCATGTCCCACTAACTAGCTAACTAATTACTGCAAATGAAAGTTGTGTTAATATTAATGTTACTGTCTTTCTGTGTGTGTGCGTGCGTGCGTGCGTGTGTGTGTGTGTGTACTACCGAGGAGAATATAATTATCTAATTTACATGAGTTGGTGTGGACAGTGTGGAAGCCGGTCCTGGATGCTAACAGAGTAGCTAACGATAGTGGCTCTGTCCTGCTTCAAAACAAAATAAGCATGGCTGTCTTCGAAATCACATACTAACATACTGTAATACTCAATCAGTATGAACTGCATACTGCCTACTAAATTAACAATTAAGTAGCCTATGATATTACCAGCAGATTGTTCACACTGAAAAAGATGCACATTAAATGCATATTTAAGACTCATTTACCAAGGATTTTGTTCAAAAAAAGTCAGCTGGAAATCCTAAAAGACAGCGTTGAGCTTAGTAAGTTAACTTGCTAGATGATAAAATCAACCGGCGACAGTTGTCATTTCAGATAAGTCGTTGAAAGAAATTACTAAATAATATCAAGCGGTAAATCTGCCACCTGATTATTGCAAACAGCACATGTGCCGTGCAATAATGGAAAGCATGACAGGTGTAATAGTAACTAAGGACAACTGAGAGAGGCTATAGGCTATCTCTATAAATTGGGATTCTGTAGACAGTACTATAAGTATTTGATATTTCAGATGTATGCGCCTTTAGAAAAGAGGGCTTTTGTGATGTATATTTTGCCCGGGGGGGGCAGATTTCCCTAGGCCTGGAGGTATTGGCTCTGAAAGTCTTCTATAGCAGCCGTGCAGGCTTGACAGGGCTTCTCACTGTGGTGCAGAATAAGACAGAATGGATTATATCTAATACCGCAAAGTCTAATTCGACAAACCTCTCCTTTCCTTCCCCTGGGTCCCACTTCGCCCTGATGGAAGAAAGAAAAGAAAGCGGGAAGGGAGGGGTGAAAACAGAAGAGAGGGAAATAGAGAGAGACAGTTAGAAACTTCAGTTTACATATCAAAGGCTGAGCTAGTATGTCAGAGGAGCTATGCTCGCTGCTCTGCATTGCTGATGCAGAACCGTTCTCTTTTCTGTCAAAACCGGTGGCTTACAAAACATTTTAGATTGGTTATTGTAATGCATTCTCTAAAGCTTTTTTTGTGCTAAAAAAGGCTCTGGGTATGTTCTGCTTCCCTTAAAATGCTTCCTCTTTTCTATCCACACGCTCTCCTTTACTGGGAAGTGATTTCAGCCATCTTAGTGCTTTAGGAAACAAATAAACCAGTGTTTTCTCCGGAAAACATACGACTATCTTTGGGAGTACTTAGCATTTTAATGCCCACAGCACAGATGCACTGCTCTGTGCCATGCATGAAGCATACAACAGGATGCTATTTACTGTGAATTGAAACATGATGGCACCACCCACCACTACTTTGAAACTCAAAAGAAGCTTAGTGGTGCAACTTGGGGAAGTTCAGAAAGGTTCAGCTTTATACAAATGTCTTCTGATGCACAGGAGCAACAACCAACAAGCCATTTCATTCCCTCATAAAACTGAAGCACACAGTTGTTTTCTACTTCATTCAACAACGCAAAAGAACTTGAAACAAAAAGGAAAAAAGCCAATAAAATAAAAGCTTATTTCCTCGGTTAGCAGATTCCCTGTTCTTAATGATAGAATTATAAAAGGCTACCAGGCTTTGAATGATAAAATATGATGCATGAAAACACTACTATAGTGGCAACATCACACAATAGATTATCCTTTGGAAGTCAATATGTAAATTATGTGCTCAACATATACATGGCCGCAAGCTTCAGGCTCTTGAAAGATGAGACCGCCTACCTTTTTGCCTCACATGTAAACACACTGTGAAGTTGAACATACACATTGATCACCAACAGCAATGATAGTCATTTTCCACGCCGATGTGTTCCCAGAGGCCTTATGTTGCTTTTTCTAGAAAAGTACAATTGAAGACCATTCAAATTTGGATTTCTTACTAAACAATCTCTGAATAGATCTTTGCACAAAAGTTATTCAGGAAAACGTTGAAAATTCCATACAAATGTGGAGCCTGCACTGCTGAGTCCACTTACGAAGAAACATCAGTTGGTCATGGTCAGCCATGGTTTTTGTTGTTCCCAATTCCCACTTTTGTTACCATTTTCAAGAAGTACGCTTTTACCTTAAGTTACCCTTTTCTCTGATTAGCTGCCACTCAGTCTAGACAGGATACATGTCTGTATGTGATCTGCTGAAATCCGCCCTGTGCCAAAACCTCATAGAGTAATAAGTGATTCTAAATGTCCTTCTATTTCATATTATATGCAAATAAATAGATTGAACTGTCAACCTTGACTTTTAAGTCAGCATGGATCATAAATCCTAGAGATCTTTAGCTCCATTGCAACTGAGAAAATTTAATCTGCTGAGATTGTATTGCCAACTCACAAAACATTTGCTTTCAGAGGCTGTTTCAATCTCTAATGATCTCCTAGCAACATTCACATTGTAGTCAACGGATATTTGCAAAAAATGGAGTTATGCGCTGTGCAATTTCAACGGCACATTACTTCGCAGTAGAGGACAAGTGGTAGTGATGAAGGAAACAAGGAAAACAGAACACACCCTCTCCAGAACTGCAGTGCAGTCATATTTATTATACCCAGTAAGTATTAGGAAGTCTGTCTGAAGACAAAAATATGTCATATTAATTTCAGCAGCAACACATTTGTGATTCACTGCTGATGCATTTAGCCCTGAGAGTGTGTCACATGGAGGCTGGGCTGCTCTCAACACTGTATTTCTCAGTACGCAGCTTAATGTTCACACTCCTCCATCGTTTTATCTGTCTCAAGTGTCACAGACGGGACAACACAACTCTGTCTCCACCTGATGCAATATTGCTACAGCTGCACACACACACACACACACACACACACACACACACACACACACACACACACACACACACACACGCTCCTCTTCCTGGATTCAATGTCTAAACCCCATCTAGGGACGTGAAAATCGATGCCTTAGTAATCAATACTTACTGATCAATTCCTAAATGCAAATCATTTGGTATCGTTCCTATTAAAACGTATATATTGCAAGACTTGGCTTGAAAGCTGGAAATTGCATATCACACATCAATTTGTATTATTATGTTTGCTCATTACCAATTATTGAAGAGGATGATAATTGCAATGTGGAAAAAAATATTCAATAAATTGTGCAATTTTTCTTCTCTCTCCTTATGAGGCCTTATTTGACCTTGTGAAATTATTTATGGATCATTTTTCTTTCTCATTCTTCCAACTCACCTGATCCAGCTCATGTACACCTGTTTCTCATTTGGTCAAAAAAGTAAATCCTGCCATTTGTTCCCTCATGAATAGTTCATGAGAAGATCGATACTACTCTTTGTATGGTAAATATGAAGCTACAGCCCGTTAGCGTAGCTTTGCACGAATGGGGGGAGACAGCTAGCTTTGCTCTGTCTAAAGTTAATAAATTGTGCATACCAGTACCTAATGTCTTACTGGGACACTTGAATAGAACGGAGTCATTAATGGCATTAGGAACACCTGTGCTTTATACTGTGACAAATCAAAATGTCTGCTGTGAAAGAAATGGTAGCAATAGCTCTCTGAACTCGCTAGCTTGCTAACTATCAGCAGCCATTATTCAGTTAATCACTAACAGTTACCAAGTGTGTTAGCTCCGTCGCTAAATGGACAGTCGGTTCCCACAGTTTATCAAAGAGATGTATTTGTACCTGTGTGTTTAAAACTGTGCTTCTTTTGTGGAGCAGTAGGCTACTCCATCAAAGTATTGGCAATTAATTTGAAATAAATTATCTTTCACTCTTTACATCTCTTCGACCTGCTGCCTGTCTCTGACCTGCCCTTCTGCCTTCACCTTCTCAAAATAGTTTGCCTGTTCAGAATGCCTTGAAATTGCAAACTGTAAGTCTGTAAACTGACTATTGATTTTAAGTTAAACACCTGTAATTCAGTGTCTGCATTTGGTCCTTTTCACTGTTGCCAAGAATCTAAACTGTGACACAATGATCCTCATGGTTGTTCTGATGTTGAATCTAAACACTAAAGTGAGCCGTGGCTTTGCCATGAGGGCCCTGAAACTCTGGAACAACTCTCCTAAACAGATTAGCTCGGCTTAGTCAGTTACCTCATTCTGTTTGCCTGCTGAAAGTTTACTATTTCAGAATACATTTGATTTGATTGTATATTATATATTACTGTCTGGAGCTTTATTCTCTCTTTTTTATTTTGTCTCTTTTCATTTAGTCAGTTTTAGTCTTGTATTGTATTATTGTATTCTGCTCTACTCTGCTGTTTGCTTGCACGGTTTTCTGTTTAGTCTTTTATTGCATTTATATGTGATTTTATATGCTGTCTGATTTTAATCTTGTAAAGCACCTTGTAAAGTCCCTTTCAGAGAGGTGTTATATCAGTAGAGTTTATTATTATCATATTTAGTTTGTGATAAAGTCTTTATTGGGACATGTATCAGGGTATTTATGATATTAACTACAGACAGACTTTACAAAAAATACAAACTCAAGTTTTAACCACAAATTAGCTCCTTGTAAGTGAGGACTGGCCAAGATATTCCTCATTATCCTCGTGCCCTTGTGGGGACATTTGGTTCTCGTAACTGCACACATACACACAAACCCAGAATCCCTGCTAAACCCATAGAAACATAAGCCTTGCTGCCACCCAGTGGAAGCAGTATGACTCTACACTCACAGGTATACCAGAAGTCCCTGGTTCTCCATCTCTGCCTGGTTCCCCCTGCAAAGAGATATATCATGATTAACTGAATGTTTGTGTGAGTTAGTTTACATATGTGCTGGTATGGCTTCATGGTGTGTGTGTGTGTGTGTGTATGTGTGTGTGTGTGTGTGTGTGTGTGTGTGTGTGTGTGTGTGTGTGTGTGTGCACGTGCGTGTGCATGTGTGTGTTGAGGAAAGGTCATGATTACCACTAGCAGCCAATAAGAGAAACCCAGGGAGAGGAGGGGTAGGAATTGGCTAGTAGTGACCTTTAACAAACCACACTTTTTATCTAATGTGTGGCTTTCCAATTGCGTCCTGCGGCACTGTAACACACTGCTCTCCTTCCTCTGCTCCTCTTGGCTATCACACCGTTTCCATTAGAGCACGTAAGGGAAGCAACTGAATCAGAGCATTCAACACATTCTTTGATTGTTCAATGTGTGACTGATGCGCTCGTCACAATGGTAGAAGTACAACAGGGTGGCGTGCTACAATGTTGAGGTGTTCATGCTGGAATAGGACCTAAGCCCCTTGCTAACAGTGAAAAAACAGATATAGGTAACAAATAGATATTTAATTAAACCAAAGAAGTATATAAACTGCAGCCCATACTGCAAAATGTGTGACTGTGGAATAATCCACACGTAAATGGGTAGGTTTGTGAACAAAGCTTTTTGTATGCGTTTGGGTCCAAATGGCGTTTTAGGTCACTGAAAACTGAGCTTTTGTAACATTCCGGCCAAGTAAAGATCTTCAAGTATTGGCTTGTAACGTGAGTTTGGGCTGATTTCTCCATTGTGTCTCCTCTTTCCTCACTAATGAGCCGACATGTCTTGCAACAGAGGGCATAAATACATTCATGAACGGCAGACATGGCCTAATAACCTTTCTAACAGGACATTTCACATGTTTACACGTAACTGTACAGCGACTCTTTCACGATATTGTGGAACAGAGGGGTTAAAATGCACTTACTGCTACATTATCCCACACTGTGACGACACAGACCCGCTGCCACCGCCGTCGGCAGTATGTGTGTGCGTTTGTGTGCGTGTGTGTGTCACAACCTGCCCACTGTTCTTGACAGCGCTTCAAATGCGTTTTCATCCGGATGGAGACATTTTTTTAAACCATGCTTGAGTAGACAGGATTTATTTTATTTCAAACGAAAGGACTAAAACCTGTCTACATGTGGACTATGCCTGAGACATTCTCAATCATTTTATACAGTTATTGTGTGACTGAATAATTAACTTTGCACATGACTTTCCAGTAGAAGTGTAAAGAAAAAGTACAATACCTGGCATCCTTTAGTGGCTGTCTCTCCTCTCTCCCCCTAAAAATACACTTAACATTAGAACATTTCAGGTTTTTGTTTTGACACTGACGTAACCACATGCTGTTTAAGAAATTATAAGATAAAAATAGCATCAGTGTCCTGTTGACAACATACAGAAAACAAAGCGCAGCATGTCAAACAGACTGATCCAGTTTAGGATTGCTTGTATTCATGAGTTTGGGCGTATTGCTTTTGAAGTGTGAAGGACAACCTTTAGCACCATTAAAATTAATCATGTCATCTAAGCAAAAAATGAATAATACATTAACAAGTATTATGTTAAGCTGTCAACATTTCTAGAGTACAACATGTAAATTTACTCCTGACAGCTAAAGCTATAAATCATTCATAAAGTGCCACCTCTGTTGCCAATTGTAGACTTCATTAAGTCATTAAACAAAACCATCCAGATAATTTATTTTAATTGGTTCATGTACTCTCAGTTGCCACTTTATTAGGGAAACCTGTATAATATAGTTTAATCCAGTACAACTGTTCTGCCATAAAGTTTTCTTTCATAATGCTTTATAATGTACAAGGTTTACACTGTCATAGAGGTGTTACTTCAATTATACTGTAGGTTAAGCATTGAGAAGGGTTTCTAATATTCTGCCCCCCTCATGTATATAAATTGATATTTAAAAAAATGAGAAACACCTCTCAATATAATATAGTCCAGGTCAACACCACTGCATACTACAACCTCAATAATTAATATATAATTACATTAACACATTCCTGACAATGTCAACAAAAACGAAACATCATAAACTTTGTCAAAATATAATTCATGGCGGAGCTGTTGCGTTGAATTGCATTATATTGCACGAGTGTACATAATGAAGTGAATGTGAATGTTATTATAGAAATTGACTCTCACCTTGTGACCGTTGAACCCATGCAGCCCCATGGCACCCGGCAGCCCTGGAAAACCTGAGTCCCCTGTTAAGCCCTGGAAAGGTGAAAGATTATTGATGTTTGGAAATCAATAGCTGGCATTCATAAGGTTCATATGTTGTGGTACTCTTGAAACTGTCCATTTATTCATGTCTTTGTTTGAAATCCAACAAGGGAGCAGATAAAAGGAAATATAAAATATAAAAGCCGTTTGTGTATGTGTGACTGTCTATTATATCCCATGTGACAACTTCCCAGGCTGCTGCAGTGAAAGAAAATCAAATTTGGTTAAATATGGGTTATAAAGATGTTTGAGTGAAACATTTTAAAGCTCTTTTTTACCCATGACTCATTACTAATTATCCCATCTCTAAAAAGCTGAAGGATTAAGGATGCATTTTCAAAACAACCTGTTTACCTGTAATTAAGTAGCACAATAGAGACAACTCAGATTCTTGTTTAAAACCACAATGGTTTGACATTTATGGACAAAATTGCTCAAAAACATGCCACTTAACAAACATAAAAGAGTAGCTGTTACTCATCAGCAGCATCCAAAGTGCAGGCTGGTGAAATAAGAACTGGCTGGCATTTTGAGAGGAAACAGACGGAGAATGAGGTTGGTTTAAGAGAAAAGGCAAAAGCTGTCACCCTGATCCCTCGGGGGCGAATTAGTAGTGCCCTCACTAATCCGTCCGCCATGTTGAATTTTCAAATGCTCACTTCTATGCAGCTGTCAGTAGAGACTAACTACGACTGGGGCATAAAGGTACAAATAGTGTAGGCATGACTTTGGCAGTGGAAGGGGAGACAACAAATAGGAGACATAGCTAGAGAGGAAAAAGAAAACCTGAACTGATTCCTACACCTTAACCATTGCTTTGGAGTAACTCAGGAGTGTCTGGATGGACTTTCAAGTGTAAAACAGATGCTTTATAAATAAGGTCCAGTGCAGAAGAGGATACAAACTTTAAGCCACACCTTAGGTTCTGAATATTTCAGCATTTTAGGACTTATAGTGGCTATAGACACATTTTATTTTCTTTAACTTATCATTATGAAGTAAATGTTTTAACGGCACAATCTAATGTCTATAGAATAATGACACCATTGGCGTTTAGATTGGTTCGCTTTCACCATGCAATACTGTCTGCCACCGGGTACGAAGAAATGGAGGTTCGATTTAGAGCGCACAAAAGAAGGGGACAGCGCTTGACAATAAAATATTAACAGGGAGGCTCCGTAATCCGTCTCCCACTTTGTCAACGACAGCACATTACAGCTACACTCCTTCCGTTCTTACAATTCACAATAACAGCCACTTGGGTACGCTAGGGGGGCATAACAATTGTCTGTTTCCACTTTAAATTTGATTTTATCCTGAGAGATAGATGAGAAGATTTATATCATTTGTCTGCATATGAGATATATGGAGTCCGGAGGCAATGAGTTTAGCATAAAGACCAGAAACAGGGGGCACAGTTATCCCGGCTCTGTGCAAAGTTACATGCTGAAACTATTTCTGAAGTCTAAATTGTTGAGGTTGCCAGGTCTGGAACCATCATCCCTGTACAGAGACAAAAAACCTCACCAACTGTATCTGGCATCCAGCAGAGGCTGCCACGAAGTGCTGGCTGGAAGGATACATTCTTGTTCCTAAATAAATAGTTACAGCACACTCCTTAAACCACAAAGTTGAGTTTTTGTACAGATTAAACAAATCTGAAATGTGTCTGTAGATTTTTTTTTTACTTTGGACAGAGCCTAAATGCAGTTCGCCCCTGTAATGCTTGTAATTATCTAATGTGTGAATAAATAAAATGTCTGTTTTATTACAGAAAATACAAAGAGGCAGACATAAAGACAAAAACAAAACAGAAAGAGCATGCAGTGTTGGTAAGCAGTGAAGACAGAGGTTAAAGGAAAAAAAAAATCTGGCCGATAATCCGCTGGTCCACTCACCTTCTGGCCTGGCGGACCAACAGGACCAATGACCCCTGGCTCTCCACACTTCCCCTAAAGAAAACAAACACACACCAAATTTGTCTGACAATACTTCTGAGGGCTTTATGTTGACTACGCTCAATCCTAAATCTAATCCTTAACACAAATCGTAGGACTCTATTTTAACGAGCACAACGACCAGCACACAGTTCAGTGAGAGCATATTAGAGTGCGGCTGCAGCACAGCATGCACAAAAGGTTGTCTGAAGTGGAATATAAATCACAGTATGTGGTGATTAATCATTATCCTCTCAGCGAGTCACATGACTGGTCTCATCCCTGTTAAACAGCTGTGCCAATCACAAGTCATTCCTTTTTTATGTATGTAAAAGTACAGAAGTATTATCAGCAAAATGTAGAAAAGTATGAGTTAAGCAATAAAAGTGGATCTATTTAGAGAAAGATATTATTATACTTGTATCGTTGGATATTATTGCTGAAACATTAACTTGTAAGCAGTCAAAAAAGGATTATGTAAGGATTATACATAGGCTACTTATATACTGTTGGGTAAATGTACCTATATACTGTTATAATAATTGTATAAGCTCCTTATACTTTATATTTGATATGTAAACTGCTAATTTTCCAGTAGCTGGGAGATAAATTAACTGGAGTTATATGTCATAACAATGTTTTCTGCCATTTTGTGTAATGTTATTGCCACATGTGGCCACAGTGGCCACTGTTCAGCAAATGTCTCTCAAACTGATTATATCAACAGTTCTTCATAATGATCATGTATACATAACTATTTATCTATTGCAGTTATAATTTAAACAGCAGCAGCCTGATCTTGGTTATGCATGATTTAATAAAGGTAACCACAGTGGATCCTTGTGTGTAATAATGCTGTGCTCTTCATATGTTGCGTGTTCCACCTGCAATTATTTGCTATAGATGGAACAAAGCCTTCAGACTTCTGTGGGGATTTAATCAGCTGATAGGGAAGTTCCCATACAGGTGTCTTCATCTATTTATGTGTGCTTACTGACTGATTCATTATCAGCTGCCATTCTGCTGGTGCTCGTTCTCAGCACACTGTCAAAGAGCACATGTTCACCTTCATATCCATGAAAGTCCCATCATTCTCCTTCCATCTTTGTGTCGTGTATGCTGCGCTGAGTATAAAAAGTCCAAAGGGACAGGAAATGTGCATTTCTAGGTCAGGGAAATATGAAAATGCCTCTTGTGCTGGTCTTTGCAAAAAGGGGCACTCTACTGATTTTGCCAATAAAGGATAGTTTACTTGTCATTTTTGCAGCTTTTTATGTCTTGTTTTTTTCTTTTAAGTCTCATATGTTCGCCTCTTGCAAATCCCCCAACTTTACAAAAAGGCAAACAAATCACTGGAACACCCCTTGAATCTGTAACTAGCCCCCTAATTAAGTAAAATATTGTAAATTCTCACATTGCATAAATGTCTAAAAGAGTGAAGACTTAAACTCACTCTTTGAAGGGGAGAAATACCATACAAACCGAGAGTCCAAATATGGACTGTACTTGGCAGAATAGCATTTATCACATATTCAGAAACACCTGAAATTTGATTCTAAACAAGTTGCCTCCCTCTCAGCAAAATGCAATTTTCTCTACGGGAACATCAAGAGAACAGGGAGGGAGGGTACAGCATTAGAACAGGCTGAGAATAGCCAAGTGGCTGGGGAGCAGCAGGCCATTAACATAATAACTAATTATAACGTTCAACACACAGACCTTGAGACCATCTTGGCCGATCACTCCGGGCGGCCCCCGAGGCCCCTGGATTCCCTGGACGGAGAGAAATATTGGGGGAGAGAAGAAAAAAGGGGAGGGAGGGGAGGGGAAGGACAAGAGAGGAAGGGAATGAGAGAGAGAGAGAAAATGAGATGAAAGAGACAGGCACAGTGCTTTGGGCTGAATGTGACAGAGTGCGTGACGGCTTAGTCAGGAGGCAGTGAGGAAGAAATGAGATGGCTCAGGTCCACTCACGCACACACACACACACACACACACACACACACACACACACACACACACACACACACATACACACACACACACTCAAACGTATGCAAGTCCACACAAACACACACAAGTTTGCATTTTCAACAAAGCTTTCTGCTGTACCAATATCTTCCCACATGCCTGCACCAGAAACACACACAAACTAATACATCTATATTATATATGACTGTGAGGGAACATCAGGTAATATGAGCCTATAACCAAAATAACAAAATATGGACACTCATTATAAATGTAATATTATCGCACAAATAGGTATATTTGTTAATTCAGGTCCTACGAGGCTCGTAATATGATGATCATCCCAATTCTAAATGTAATATTGCTATAATGTCATAGAGTAGTGTATGCATAAACCAATGTTGTACCTGTTGTGTCTGCTAAAAGGCACCCACACACTGAATAGATGTCTTCCTTATGAAGACTTTACCTGGTATAAATCAGCCGTGAATTTAAGATGAAGCAAATGACTTACCGTGCCAAGTTACGGTTGCTAAGCTATGATTGGGGAATCACTGCTCGGGGGAGGGTTTTAGTGAACATCAATTACGTTAGTGTAATATATTTTTCCACATTAAGCCCTTTCAGTTCATGAAAGTATCAGAGTAACACAATCCAATACTAAATTTGATAGTTTGCCGCTGAGACACGGTGATTGTGACAATATAGGAAAATTAAATACATAATTTTAAGCAATAAGAAACACACCATTTAATGTCTATTGATTGGTAAGGAGCCAAACAAGGAGTATGCACATTTGAAATGCCAAATTTGATTGCTGTTGGCTGGGTCAACTGACAATTAGTTTGACGTTTATGTGTTATTATATGTAGTTGCCTAGATACAAAGGGAGGCTCGCCCTACTTCCTCCTCCTGACTGTATGTGCGTGTGTATGTGTGTGTGTGTGTGTGTGTGTGTGTGGGTGTGTGTGTGTATGTGTGTGTCAGATATGTCAGAGACCCACTGCAGGCATAACGTCACAGCAGTGTTCTGTTCCACTGACAGGAATAGAAAGAGGGGGGTGAAGACTAAACTATGAAGCTTGTGGTTGTGGAAAGGTGAAGCAGGCTAAACCAGCTTTTAGCTGTTTCTTTTTCACAGTCCATAAAAGACCACATTTGAACTGATGGAATCTGTATTAAATCCATTTAAGTTTCATGGATACAGGAAATATACTGGTTAATTTTCTTATTTCTATGTTGACACGATCGTCCACAAAGTCCTCTAAACAGGTTTTTACAATGCAAATGTGTCCATTATTGCATGTTAAATGTCTTTCCATTCAGTGTCCGCTCTGTTTGCTCTTCACTCCGTCTATCTCTACTGTCTCACTTTGACCACAAGAGTGCAGCAGAGCTAAATAAAACATACCATCCAACGATCACTAAGGAGGTCTGTGTATTCACCATGCTCTGCTTTAATTGCATCTGGCCTGTGTGATCTTGTTTACCAGAAGGGCACCCTGACTGTGTGTACAGCCGTAAACCCACACACACTCATCAGACTGTGGTTCTAAATTAACAGCCAATCACTACCTTAATGGCATTGCTAAGTAAATCAAATGGACTCATATGGTGCCTGGGCTAAATTAATGATCTCAATATGAGCCCACTGCAGAGACAGTAATGTGAATTGTAGTCTATTAGATAAGACTGCATTGCTCAAAGACAAATGTGGAAACAAAGGACCCTGTTACTCACTTTTAGTTAACATGTGTTATATGTGTGAATGTGCTATAAATGTGTGGATCCCAGAGGGATTAAATGTGGGCCAAGTAGACATGGACTGGAAGTCAAATCTGTATCATGATCCCTTGTGGCAAGTAGGCTGACTGTATGGGCCTCTTCTAGGTTTCTTGGATGAGGTCAAATTTGACCAAATGTCCTTCCTTCACCCTCCAATTGGGGCAATACTCAATAGCCTTTAATTATTCAAGTATTCTTTGGGGAGGGGATTTTCTTCTTGTTTACTCTCGATTTATTTGGAATGCCACATTCCCTATATACTGTAGTCAGTGTCATTGCTAACTCTACTGTTGCCGAGGAGGATACTCAGAGACATCTGCGTGAAGAGTAAAGGCCTCAATATGCTTCCAACAAACAAGTTTGAAGGATGTCTAATCCCGTCGTAGAGCACAAGTGTTTGTAGCTATATCTGAATGTTCACAAGTGAAGGTGAAGCACAAGGCCTTCTTCTGACTGCATCCAACTGCCTCCCCTATCTCTCTCCAAGCATTCTGTGTCTTGTGCGCATCTTTTTAGACTCTAACAAAGAATTAGGCAAATGGAGGTAGTGGCAAACACTTTCTTGCTAGAAGGAGTTCATGGTGTTCTTTTGGTTGTAAACACAAAAAGGTGAAAGAAGTAGCGAACAATTTAAAGAGCCCATGCCTGATTTCTACACCTGGCCAATTGCTGCTTCAAGTGGGCATGATTGTCTGTTTAGGAAAGTTACTTTCCTCATTCAGAAAGAGGGTTTCAGATGCTGTTAGATGATCTGAAGAGCACTTTGTTTGAAGCATACTGAAACCTTAATGCATAGGTACATGCTACACTTACGAAGCAACAAGGGACGTGAACCTTTGCAGCAATTGTGTTGCAACAAATGAGGTACCAATACTGAGAATCATCATGAAACATTTCAGCATCTTGAAGAAAACTGAAAGAGTGATTATGTTGTACCAACCAGTATTCCGTTTATTCCAGGTGGTCCTTGTGGCCCAGGCAAGCCTCCCTCTCCCTAAAAAGACGTTCAAGAAAACAGAAAATAAGCAACTGATGGGATTGATTTTAAGTTACTTTAAGGTCACATTTTACCTGAGGTCCCTTTGAGCCAACATCACCAGGAGGTCCCTGGATGCCCTGTGGACAAGAAAATTGATGGTTTGGCAAGATTACATGATGTCACGTCAAGCTTTCACTGATACTCTGCTGGATGCACACACTGCCCATACTAGAAGAATATAGCTATGATTGCCATCTTCCACAAGGTCCACCTACCTTGTTCTGGAGCTTTCACATTACACAGTCATGTTTGCTCAGTTGCCATAGAACTGTACTGTAGATGTTCAAGCTTTCCATTATTCTTAGCTCTTTTTGGTATTCTCATCAATGTTGGCCTTAAAATTGAGGTTAACAGTCTATGCTCTACCCCTGAACAGCAATTGACAAAACAATCTCACCTCAAGGTCCACTTGCATTTAGTTAATGAAGACAGTGGGATATGGTTGAAAGCTCCAGAGCAAGAGCGTAAGTGGACCATGTACGGAGATTGCTTTGTAAACCGCACTTTCTGAAGTAAAGAATAAGCTGTCATGTTCTCATTACACTCATTTCCAACTGCAGCTGGTAAATACACTGTAAACTACCTGTCCAGCACCAAACAGCAGACATAATAGAGCATGTATTGGCTAAAAAGACCGATATTTCCCTCAGGACTTAAACATTTTCGCCATAGTATTTGCCAGGTTGCCGGAAACACGACTAAATATCAATTTTGCTCTGCGTCTGCTGGATGTGTAAATAAGCAACTGTTTGCTAATACATTTGGTATATCAACTTTATAAGGTTTTTCGGTGTTCATTTTAAGTTCTTTCTTTTCAAAATCAAAATCCTCATAAAAAATGTATGGAAATGTCAAATTATGTGCACCAATGTAAAAGAGAAGTCTCTGTTACTTTTTTTGCCTCTTGACAAGTAGATTCCCAAAATTTGGAAACACAGGAGATGGTACTGATATAAGTAAATATGAATAGGGGTAACATTAAGCTAAGTCCTGTCATGTAATTCATTATCTAACAGATGTCAGACTATGATCTAGGAATAGTTAAAGACTTTGGAAAAGTGTCTCTGTTTAAAACTCCCTACCTGCCATGATAATGCAAAGGTATCATGCTGGAGGATCAAAGGGCTTTGGATCCAGACTATGTGAATCTGCACTGATGATTCCACTACAGATAAGCTTGCTGTGTGTGTGTATGTGATAAAATACATGAAGTTTAATCCTCTGGGTTTAAATAACTCTGATAGTTCCGGATATCAGTGGGTGTCTGACATGGTGGCTTGACTTCAGTGACAACATCGGGGCTTTTTCTCTAACACCACCAAGACTCTCTGTCTTCCTCTCCCAGTCTACCTGTTTGTACAATAATGTCAGTCTATGTCACATTTTAATGTCAGAACAGCAAAATAGACTATTCTAATTTAATCCAAATGGTTAAGGTTGTGCAGTAAGGTGATGTGGAATCATTATCAGATTTCAGTGTGGATCACTGTGATTCAAACTAAACTGTTAACACTGGATCAGGTTCTGTGGCTTTTTAGATACCAAGGACAAGGTCTCCAAGTGATACTTGAAATATGAAATGCATCCGTCGTGAAAACATGAGCACCGATCACGATGATAACAAATAATCGGGCCCTGCATCGTAACATTTGTCTTACTCATCCATCTCTCATCAGCATACCCGCAAGTCTGTGGATTTAAACTGTGAGGCCAGATGAGGCAGAGGAGAAAAACACTCAGAGGACTTGAAATTTTGGACTGAACAACAACTGTCAATCACTTTTGGACTAATGTCTTAAGAAAATACCATATTAACAGTAATACCAAATGCCATGAAGCCGAAAACAATTCACAAAACAGAACCAAAGTAGTAAAATATGTTTATAGAAGGAAGCTTTCATTATGGCTTTTATATAACCCACCAGTTTATACAAATACTAAATTAACTGTGTTAACTTACTATCTGGTTAGCCAGCAGGCTAGCCACACAATTATAAACTACATCACCGAGCTTCAAGCGGAGGACTAAGCTTGTTTCCAGTCCAATAAATAACATGGTAGCAAACTTTGCCAAATTTAACAATGGTGTGTCAAATTGATCATTAGTTGAAACTGGAATTGAAGAAGCAGCAAAGGATGAGAAGCTTGTAAAGCTATTTGGACTGACAACACTGTTGGTGCACTTTCAGACAAAATCAATTCATTTTGAAGGCTTCATCAAAATCTGTGATTGCACATTTACAGAACTCTGATGTGAATTTGTACCGTTGATTAATTTCAATCTGACTTGACAGTGCTGACCTTTGAAGGAATGCAAATTAAGTCTCTCTTTATTTACTATGTAGTGCACTGTTCTTACTGTTCAGAATTTTGAGTGGGAATCTTTTAAGGCTGTATAGTGCCACCCAAAAACACCCAAATGGAATTTAAAAAAAGTAGTGTCCTTAATGCACTGCTGAATGAGTGAATAGGAAGTTATTTTAAACACAGAGACTGTTTTAAATGCTGATGTAGCCGAGCCTTTAGTCTGACATTTCAATAAAAAAATCCAAAATATGGTGTTTGTTATTATTATATTATAATGTTTGCTCATATATTTTCAGCTTTGCTTCATTCGAGGATGCCTTTTCCAACCAGATACATGTAAGCATTGTTTGCCTGTTTGTGTGATAATCAAACACCCTGAAATGAACATGGAGACAGTTAAAGTTACAAGGCAATAACAAGTGGGACAAAGTAATATAGTAAAAATATTTACAATCTGCATTCACAGTTTTTGTTTCCGAGCGTTCCGTGTAAACTTCAGCCTGATTAGGAAGGGAGGGTTTGGTTTTGAGATGCAGTGCTGAGCTGCTCTGCACGCAATGCTGTCTGCTAAAGTCTGGATGTGTGCCCAGTGTATTTTGTACAGTGTGTGCAACCAACATCCAGTGTCTGGATATCAGTACTGAAGGCTGTGTAATTAGCAATAACAGGAAAAACAAGCCCCACAGTTTTTTTTGTGTGTGTATATAATGTGCATATCTGTATTTGTGCTGTATTTACACACTGCCTCCTTTAAGAGTGTGTGGTTGTAGGGGTGCGATAGTGATGAGTTAACCAGTCTGACACTTACAGACACAAGACGTGAAAGTGTGAACATTTAGTGTATAAACATGGCATAACATTAAATTGACCTTGAAATGTAAAACTGTTCCACAGCCCTTTTAATATGATGGTGTTTCCAATGGCCTGTAATGGCCTTCAACAGTTATGACAAATGTGTTTTTCTATCATAGAATATTCAAATAGGACATTTTTCTATGAAAACTAAGGTCAATGTTTTTTTTCTGTCAGGTTTAATTGAATTTTTGTGCTTCTGGTATGAATGGTTCCAACGGAAATATAGTCAATAACACATAATAAGAAAGCATGGACTGCTAATTGGTTTTTGATAGATAGAACTTTTTGCCAGATTAATTAATTTCTTTGTGCAGTTAATCAAGCCTGACAGACACAAAGGACAGCCCATTCGTGTGAGTGTGTGTATGTGTGTGTGTGGGCAGTGAGTTTACTAGCACAGAGCAGTGTGTAAAAGCTGCAATGAATCCAAGCTCTCATGTTTATATCCTGATTACTCTTTCCTTCAAATCTTTATGAGACTATTTAAAAATGAGTCGCTTGTTATATGCTGAGTTAACATGAATTATGTTTTGTAAGCAGTCTCTGCATTCACCAGCAGCTATTACACTGAGCACTTTGTTAATTTAGCTCCAAAACCTGTAATAACACATTTTTGTACATTTTTCTGACTTGTCTGATCTGTCATGATTATTCATGACAGAGTAGTGCTGTAACTTCAATATCAAATAGCTGCACTCTTGACAATTGACAGATATCACATGTTTACATTGGTATATTACATATAATCAGTATCAACTCACCAAGGCGCCTGGAGCTCCAGCTGCACCGCTGACTCCATTCTCCCCCTGAGGACACAACCGACATGACCTTTCACCTTACAAGTGGTGCTGTGATGAGTTCCACAGGATAACATTACAGTATCAGAGCATTCTCACTTGAATACATATTCCTGTGAAAGACCGCACAACTGAATAGAGGATAGAATTAAAAGAATACACATGTAAAATAGGATGTACTTCACATAAATTATAGAAGTCAGCATGTTGTAAAGCGAAGAAACATTAATGATTCTGGCTTGTGAACAAGGGAGTGAATTAACTAGTTAGTTAGTTAAATTATTTACTGCACATATACACTCTTACATACAGTATAGTGTATTCTTGTGCATACTTGTACTGGAGCTGTAGTGTGTTCATATCATACCTCCTGTGTACTCTGTATATAATGTTTTACTATTGTCATTACTTGTACTAACATCTGTACTATATACTTTATACGTTTACTTGTACATACTGTATCTAGATTAGAGTATTTATTACACACTGTTCATAATGTTAATACTGTATATATTTTATCCTTATTATTACATACAGTTCATACATACATACATACATACATACTGTAATTTAAGTTGCGTAAATGTACATTTCCAATCTTTGCAATCAGTCAAAGCGCTTTACAACACATGTCTGCATTCACTCATTCACACACATTCGTACAGAGTCAGTGGCTACCATACAAGGTGCACATCAGCTCGTCAGTAGGGATAACCATTCACACACACTCACACACCGTTGGCCATGCCATCGGGAGCAATTGGTGTTCAGTATCTTGCCCAACAAGGATACTTCAACATGCTGATTGCAGGGGATTGAACCACTGGACAACCACTCTCCCTCCTGAGCCACAGTCACTGAATTTTAGCATATTCATACCTACTAAACCACTATACATGTGTCAATTACTCTGCACTTTACTGCAGTTTGTTGTACTTGTACTGCAATGAAAATAAAGTTGACTATAATCTAAAAAAAAGTCAGTCAGTTGCAATGAGAGACATAATTGTTAATGAAATTATTTTGCATTTGAAATACGTGCAACAATTTTCTACATTGGGTCAGTAAAGATCATGTGACGGACATTTTTTAACCTGGGATAGGTTGCGTGACAAAACATCTCAAATCTGCAATTGTGCAATAGAGATAGACTGATTTTAAATGTAAAACAGAATGCAATATTTGTCTATTTGACTATGTAAAAACATACCAGTGCACTGGATTGCATTGGTTTAGATTCACACACTGCATTACAAAGTTTGCTAATTTTGCTTGTTTCCCTGTAAAATTTTGTTCTTGTGTAAGTCGCACACAGGAAAAAGTCATCTATCTGTGCTACTTGCATACAGTATAAGTGAATTGTTTGGATATGCGGTGTCATGAGTTTATCTGTGGCAGTGATACTGACGTATGAACAGCAGGCTAGTCCTGTGGTCAGACATCTAGCAGTGAGGCGGGAGCTTGTTAAAACAAAAATGAACAACAGCATACAAACACATTTTAAGCCACAACACAAGTTTTTTACCATCCGTAAGACACCAAAATCCACTTCTTGGTCTTCCTCTCAGACCTCTCTATATTGTTTAACTATGTTTGTTGATCGTATTATGACGCAAGTGAACATGTTCCAGTGTGTACTGCGGTAATACATTGCCACTGAGAATGAACATGTAAAACAAGCTGTAAAATGTATTCTGGTTCTGCAAGCCCTTCATTTGTTAAATTACATGATATTCTCTGCATATATTAAACCTGATGTTGTAGCGTCCCAACACACACACACACCACTTTACATGGCTTTTGTGGCATCAAAAGTCATAAACACCGTCTTTACTTCACGTTATATTTGAGTCGTCAATTAAATGTTGTTGCAGTTTTGTCTTTTGTTGAACATAGTCATCTTTGTACGGTGTTAATTATGCAACATGGCTTGAGTTTGTCTTGCTTTAACATCTTGGGATCATGTTAGAGTTCTCACTCTATCATCTTATCGCTTGGATGTAATGTGTTTTGTAGACCCATAAATAAATCTGACATTTTAGGGCCAGTGGCCTAGTTGTTAAAGGCCACAATTGTTTTATTTTGTCAGTAAATCCCGTGAGAAACGATGCCTTTATCCATCTCTCAATACTTTTCGACTACCCTACACTGTCTGTGGCTCTCAACCCCCAAACCCACTAGTTCCTACTGAAGCATAAATATTTTATAAATGGCTCACAAATGTATGCAATTATAAGGTATTATTTTCAGCTGCACTTTAATACACATTTGGTGCTCTTGTAAGTTTTCTTTAAGATTAAAAATAAACTACTGTTCATGATAATGAAGGAACATGTCCCTCTCTGCAAAAGTGTGGCTAATTGAGTGTTTTAATTGTTAGTATTTGGATAACAATGTGGCTCAGTATGGCAATATGGCGCAGAGAAATAAGATGTATCAGGATTTGGATACACACATAATACTTGTTAGTAGGATAGATGTATTGCTGGTTTGGGTCTGCACATGGGATTTGTTCCCAGTTCAATTACAGTCTGGGGGATTCGGTTTCATACTCCAATTCCACATCTTGAACAATCAAAGATAGACATCAAAGATAAGCTCAGGCAAACAGTGAAGAATTAGTGTAATGTGGCTGTACCTCTTACTCTACCTGTACCTAAGTAGAATTATGCACTTTTATGCACAGAAAACATAAAAAAGAAAACGTGAAAACATTCTAAATATGTGAATTGAAGTTAAAAAGAGTTATGTATTCATGTATGCTGTATACTGCATGTTCAGTATGTAAAACTGTGCAGATCCCACACAACAATAAATCTCTGAGAAAAACTGTTTGTGTTCCATGATGAAGAGACCCCTATGGTTAAAGGGGATACAAGCAGTGAATGTGATTGGATGATTGTCACAGCGTCTAACACGGCCACCTATAATATATGATAATATCCGTGTGCACCACAGGTGCCTGGCCACAAAATTACCAAAAGGGCATTTGGCCCCCGTCACACTGGGCGGAGTGCACTTGACTGTGATCTGTCCTGGGTTCAGAAAATAGAGCCCTAGTTGCTTAAACATTTTTGACAGACAGGCTTTCTCCACATGGGCAACTTTAAATAGCTTTATATGATCAAATAAAAGCAATTCTGTGAATTTCCATAATGGATAAAAAAGGATCATGTCACAACATTTTTAGACAAGTGTGTAATATAAAGGCCTGTCTGTGTCCTAAAATGTCTTTTATTTAGTTCATCTAAAATAAAAACCTGAGAGGTAATTGAAGTTGAATAGCTCTTGACTTGGTGTTCCCCACTTTGGACCTGCTCTTGTTGAACCTGGTCTTCATCTTAAACGGGCTTCATCTTGTGGTGTAACTATAGTTCTGGTTCAGTGCTCTGCAGGGCTTCAAGTATGACACCATGAGGATTAAAACACTTTCTTTCTGTTCGAGGTCTCTGCAGACACAGAAATTACCAGATCCCACCAACATATATTTAAGTGCAGAGCTCTGCATGTTGGCATTGAGGAAACAACTGAATTAACTCTCCACTGCGTCTGTTTTCTTTTGAAGTGTCTTCCCGCACTACGCACATAAACCCACAAGAGCAGCAGACCTCATAATTACACAGCCAAGACGCCCACCACGGCCCAATAAATGACAAGATGACATAAATTTCTGGATGCGTAGAACAAGAGAAAATAGACAAGTGCACAGTGATCGGTCCAATCCATGAGCAGACTAACCTGCTACTTCATCCTGCCACATCGTGTTAAAGTTCTTGTTAAAGACTACGACTGCTTGACGTCTTTGAGCCTAACTACACGTCAATGAAGTCTGATAGGGGATTAAATAAAAAAGTAAATTACAGATAAAAACAGCTAGCAGAATATGTCTGACCAGATCCTTTTATATCAGAGGATCAAACTAAAAAAAATTATTGCTCAGTTACTGCCCCAACTGAAGGAGTTCAAGTATGTCAGGGGTTTGACAGTACGATGGAACACAAGATCGAGAGGCCAAGTGGTGCGGCGTAAGCAGCAGGAATATAGATAGCAGGGACAGAAAGAAAACATGGGGGGGAGAGAGAGAGAGAGAGAGAGAGAGAGAGAGAGAGAGAGCGAGAGAGAAAAGATCCAGTTGCGGTACTTCAGGCATCTGACAAGAATTCCTCCTGGACATCTCCCCTTACAGTTTTCAGGCACATCTAACAGGGGAAGAGGCCCCGGGGCAGACCCATTCAAAAAGACAATTGACTTTGAGACGAGGGAATCGAAAGTGCTAAAATGCATTTTGGGGTTTTAGGACTCATTCCTGCACCACTCTATAGGGTATTATGAGCTCTTTAAAATAAAATGGCTTAGTCGGGATTACTTATCCCATCTGAACTGGGAACACTTTAGGAATGCACTGGAGGAGCTGGATGATGTGGCTTTCTGAGAAATAAGTCCCTCTTCATACACAGGGATATGTATTGTACATGTCTTGAGTTAATATGCAGGGTATTAAAACCATTACATTACAAGATGTTACTGCACTGAGAAAATGTGTCAAGTATCTAAAATCTTGTTCTCAAGCCTTTTGTTTGCGCCATTTTCGATAAATGGTCAAGTGATGCAAATGTTTCAGTTGCTGCACTGAAATTAAAAGCTTATATCAACAGACTATTTAGAACAGGGGTTTTCAACGTTTTTCAGGGGTGCGCGGAATATTTTTAGTTCACTCCTCTCCTTTCCTGGTGGGGATGTGTATGCGCGAAGCAAAAAAAGAATTGGTGCGTAGTTCTCTCCTCTCCTTTCCTCCGCTCTGTCTCTGACTGCACGTGTGTGTGTGTGTGTGTGTAGGAGCGAAACAGAGGGGAGGAGGGAGGAGGGAATGTGAATGCGCAAGGCAAGAAAAAAGAAAAAAACTTTGAATTTCACGGGGCACAGGGTTCCGTTGGGGGAATATATATATTTATTTATTTATTTATTTTTAACGGTGCGCGATCTACCCGCACTACCCTCAACCTTTTGGGCACCCCTGATTTAGACCATATATTTTTGCCCCTCATACTTGTTATACCATGCTTCTTTCCAGCCTATAGAACCATTATAATAAATGCCAACTGCTACAGTACCAACAGTCCATCCTCCATGACAGAAAACTAGACTGGCAGCAAGGTTGATTAATTCTAACCTCAAATGATGTCCCTATCACAGAAAGCATGTCTGTGCACTCTACCATATAAATATTGTATCCTGTGTGTGTGTTTAGGGTTGAGGGGTCAGTATGTGTCAAGGGATCCATAATCCATCCATAATCACCATGATTAATCACCTCATTAAATAGTTTAATGAGTGATGGTATAGCTATTAAATATCTTCAGTTAAATGTATTGTTCTGGAGATAGATCTTATTTTTGGCATCCAGTTGTTTAAAGTAAAAGGCCTGTTTATTTTCTGCGTAGACAATGTAAGGTTACTGATAGTAGGACCACGTAAAAGTCCAACTGAAAACACATTTAGTCATCCTTTTAATAGTCAAAAATAATGTCAATATGTTTATATGCTCCTTTTCGTCTTAGCAACCTGGAGTGGCATGTCCCTGTCTACGTTTCATTGGCAGCAGCTTGCAGGCTGAGCCCCAGGAGGGGAATGAGAGACAAAGAAAACAAACTAAGTAAGGACCAGACCCGCATCTAACCAGACCGAAGTGACCTGTGCAGGTACGTTTACATGCTGTTTAATATGCTGCAGCTTAGCAGCTAATTAGCTATCTAGCCTGAAAACTGATGTTAGCAGTTTATATTTAAATAATATGCAATAAATTAATGCAAAACTAGGGGGCACCATCATGAAACCAAAAAATATGAAATAGATATTTCTTCCTTTGGGTATTCAAACCCGATTCCTGATTTCGATCTTTTCTGTTTATTCAATTAGCTATGCAATTATAAGTTTTCTTTGGAAATCAACAAGTGTTTGTAAACTCACATAAACTAACTAAACTCTACCTGAACCTCAACCTCCCACTTTGCATCTCTATTCATAAGAATATTTTTTGCAAATACAAATGCAAAAAAAAAGCACAACATCCAAGCTTCAATGTAATGTTTTAGTGTATGCAACAAACTGACTACTTAATGTTCACACTGTGTAAAACTTGTATGAGACTATAGCACCTTTCAAATTATTCTGATGGCAGCAGTCTGTGTTTGTAGAAAAGTGAACTTGTTCGGTGTTCCACAAAGAATAGTTTTAAATTCAAAGTACTATTCCCAGCTTGCTTTTTTGCTATAATAATTATATTAATGATGACATGTAAAGCAAACCTGGCGTATGCTCATTTTGACAGTTTGGAAACAGTACCCATACAGTGCTGAAAAAAAGCTGCTTATAAAAAGCTTTGCACATTTCCTGTTCATGTCTGTCTGCCATGCTACAAAATACCAAATCACATTACATGATTTTAAAACTGTTTCAAATAAAATATCCTACTTTTATTCTGATTGTGAAACAGACATTTTAAGTCTCATAGATTTCAGACTTAGTGCTCCATACTTCCAATACATCTTTCCCTCACAATTTTTGTATCTGTTGCTCAAGTGAACATTCAGTTTATTAATGTGTTTACCATTAATTATTTTTCCTTCAACCCCATGACCCCCGGGGGGTTATGTAGATCTGTATTTGTGGCGAACAACTGATTTGAAAGTCTAACAGCCTGTAGGCTGGAGAAGCTGGAGCTTACATACTGTATGTAGTTAGGAGGTCTCTGAACTTACTACTAAATTACAAGCACAAGAGTTGAAAATAAACCCAGTTGCTTCCCTCTGATTTGTATAGAATTCCCATTTTGAACAGGTCTTGTCTTCTAACAGGTAACAGTTATAGTACTAGTAATTATAGGGAAGAAATGTGTGATATACAGTATCTGCATATCTCTGTGACATGGAAACCTCACACAGCTGCATCTGAAAATCCATAATTTTGGGTGTAGGAAACTCAGTGTCTGATAATAAGAGACCTACACCCACCACACATTTTATATTTTTTAACTTGTTTCACTTGAGTGTGAAACATCAAATCCAAAATTGAAATTCAAAGTTGGTGTATAGTATGTTGCTGAAAGAGGGTAGTTTTATGTGTGTGGGAGTGTGTGATTAAAGACCATGCTGACAGCCTTAAGCCTTATACAGTATATCTAAGTTTAGGCCTCATTAACATTCAATGGAGCTGTCATGGATGGGTGGACATAAATGAGTTACAGTCAATGGAAGATGTTTCCTCAGGCGGTGACCACACGGCAAGCTAATTTGGTTCTCGGATAACATCTGGATTTCTTTTTTTTATTACTTTACCATGATAGGGTGTTCTCTCCCTGGCAGTTGTATGGGAACTGGCACAATGCTGGGCTTACACAGCAGTATTACGTGCCAAATTCTGATGAGACAATTTTCACAACACTGTCACAAGACATCTGTGATATTAAAAATAACAGAATAATAGCAAGGCTGTAGCCAGGACAAAAAAAAACTTTCTCAGAGTAATTCATTCATATAAATCTCCAGCTGGATAATTTAAACTTCTCCTCAGGTCATTAAAATCCCCAAATTCCCAGAAACAATACCAAGGCCATGACCTCAGTGTCCTCAAATGCAACTGTAACTGTGGCCCTGACTCACAGGTTACATACATAGTAATAGTCTTCATGGTGAAGAAAATCTAGGCAATATTTCGGGACAAAATTACAAGTTGTGGATTATGAGATAGTGTTTACGGTCTTTCTTTTTGAACGACTTGAATCAAATCTTGGTTATGGCCCTGATAGTATCTTGTGGTTTTGGACTTATATTCATTATAAAAAGCTTCTTTGAGTGCCTTAAATCTTATGAAAAAAACAGAAATAAATCCAGAAATGAATAGTTGCAACGAAGAACGACTAATTTATTTCATATGGGGCTGTTTTTATCTGAAATCATTCTCCTGGGCAATTAACAAAAGCAACTGTTAGACCCTGCTGTATTTTTTATTTTTTAAGTGTTAGGACAGTCAATACTGAGATCAGTCAAAGAAATCCATGTACAGCCCTGTGCCATATCACCACCAGACAACAGAACCTGACAAATACTCACATTCACTAACACAGCTGTGGAAGTCTTTTAACGCAGCTAATTGATCAGCATGTTGCTTTTTTATCAAGCCTAAAATACTACAAATTTACTTCACTGTGACTTTAGAAAGACATAACTACTGATTTCAACTGATTTCTTGTGCTAGAGTTGAATTGAAGCCTTGTTAGCCTTGTGTGACGCTCTCAGGTCACCTGTGGTATTCAGGTGTATATTCAGACTGCTCCAAAATAAAGTCTTCAACAAATATTTGAGAAAAGCTAACATGTGCACCCAAAATACTCCATATGTTTTCTTCAGTGATTTAAAACTGAGCAGTTTGGTCAAGGAAGGGGAAACATCTCAAGCAATATGATTTGCATTGTGCCATAACAGGGAAAGCATGACAGAGAGATTAAATCAGTGATTAAAATGTCTCATCCAACATGGTATGAAGTGTCTGCTGTGAATGTAATACTAAATGTAGGTCAATAACACCACACCTGGAGACATAAATCCAGCAATCTCTATTAACTCTGGCAGTTAAGAGTAATTTCATCTCACAGATTAAAGCCTTCAATCGGAAGGCAATGCGGGAAACGTCTGCATTTAAACTGTGACCTTTTAACTGCAACATTACACTTCACAAGCAATTAGTCCTCCTTACAGCCCACGTTGCTGTGTTCTGTTAAAAGCAGGCTGTTTCCTGTTAATCATTAGGACGCTCAATGTTCCCTGACGATGCAGGAAGAAATTCTGTTTGTTGGTCTTGTGGCATTTGTGATGTAACTCAGATCAGGTCAACGCTAGATTGCTCCAGAAATGTGTGATAAATTAACCATCTGGCAGGTCTTATGGAGTCGAATGTAAGTCTTGTGTATTGAATCTTAACAGAAAGCAATCATAAAAGAGATCCTGAACAAGGTATTAACACTGAACCAAACCTTTGGTGGTAAAATGTTGACCACACAGTTGTGCACACTTTTTTTAAGTCCATACTATATTGTATGGTGTAAAAAGGAGCAAAAAAAGACACATTTTTATTTTATATTAATAACGGATCAAATTACGAGATACATTTTCAGCGTTTCAGATTGTTTAAGCATCTTTTAGCTCACTGTTTAGGTTTTTACGGACCACAACATTATTGTTTTGGTTCACTGTTATCACTCTCATCAGTGCTGTTCCCAGCAGCAGCAGGCAGCTGTTTTCAGTGTTATATAAACTCTGATAAAGCTGATGATACACACACTACCTTCCCAGCAGCAAACAGAGACAGCTAGAGACTTGTTGGTGAACATAGTGGAGCATTTAGCAGCTAAAGAGCCACTTATTTCTCTTAGGAGAAGAATAACGTTAACCAGGATAGACAGGGCTATGGCTATGTACTGATACTCCCCAAGAGACACACACGCACCTGAGAGATTTTCGGAGAAGAACTAGCTGAGTTACAACACAGGAACCCACATAGTGACTCTCTCAAAAGGGACATAAATGTGCTTCTATTGGCAGTCAAAGCTCAGACTTCCTGTTCTTCCAACAAAGACACAGAGTCTGACAGTAGCTGCTCACTGCTGATAACTTTGACTACCAGTTCTACCTCACTGTCCATGTCGTGAGTCAGCTTCCTCTGTGTCCCTGACCTTCCGTGTCCCACCATACGTATATACACATACAGTAATGCAAACAGCATTTTAGAATGTTTATATGCAGGGAGAGTACAAACATCTTTATATTACCTTAGTCAAGTAGTTTTAGTTTTGTACATATGTTGATTAAAATAAAATAATAAGGGCGCCATTATGTTTTTCTTAAAATGTATTGAACAAATACAAAGTAATTACTTGAATGGTTGGATGGATAAAGACAGAGAACATATTTGGTAGCATTTGGTTAGCAGTTGGATGGTGTTTGTGTTCTTCAAAAGTAACTGTACAGTTAACTGCTTACTGTTTTTCCTAGACACATTTACCACACACCCCAGCCCCTCCAGAAATCTCCACATGGGCACCAAGTCTGTGCTGTTTCAGCTCCCTGTGTACCACCACCCTCCAGTTGGTGCAGAGCACTTCCAGATTCTCTGGGAAAGTAGTTTATTATGATAACAAGAAGAGTCCCAAATTACTGAGCAGGGTGGCTGTGAGTCAAACTGGTAGAACACTCAAAAGGAGTTCAGAGAAGACTCAAAATAGCATAGCACACTTGTAGCTGGTGGGCGTGCTCACATGCTTGCAGATGTGTACATGTGCTCTTTCATTTAGCGACTTGTTCTTTTCAAGTTACCACAAGGGAACATCCCATATACAATAAGAATAAGGCCTGAGCTCCTGCAGCGGTGTTAATTTAATTAACTGGCAGAAGTGGAAAGTAGACCGCAAGCCAGGGTTTTTGTTATAAAAAAAAATTGGTGCCGGCCTGCGTGTCCTAGAAGATTTCAATGTCCCGGACAAATGGGAGAAATTCCCATCAAATGTTATGTGTTTATTGAACTTTAAAATATTGATAGGTAGGCTATATTAAGAGACAATCAAGAGAGTAGGCAACTTTTGTTTATAAATTAAATTTCAAATAAAATAACTCACGCATAACATTTTAATGATCTTTTTGAAAAAAGTTGAATTTCTTGATGACTCTCTGTGCAACAGCTTTTACTTGGTACCTTCATGGCTTTAAGATCCCACAGTGTGGCTACCGAAACAGATTAAAGGCCACACTATGCATTACAGGCAATAAGGCAATGAAGTTACTGCATCAAAGCGTTTCATTGTTTCATTGTCTTGAGTGCACAAATTTAGATTCTTGCAGACATGTCACATGTTAAAAAGCTAAAGTAATGAAGATCAATAGGCTAGATCTTTTTCATTGCACACAGTTTGGCTTGTTATAGCGGGAAAAGCACAGGTGTAATGGATAACATTTAAAATGACTGCATCCCATTCGCTGAGCCAGTTCCATGGTTCGGTATAGTGCTTGCTGGCTCACTGTCATGTGTAGTAAGTAAGGATCAAATCTGCTTTGAACTTTATTTTTCTCTGAACTTGATCTAAATGTCTTTATTCATCTCAGGAGTTTCACCTCTCTGAAAAGTGGATGTTCAAAAACAGAATGAATGGTTGCCTAGGAGTGGCAAGTGGCACAAAAAGATGCAAATGTGCTAAAGGCAGCCTACAGTGAGAGCCTTTCTCCACACACATGTTTCAACTTGAGTGAAAAATGCACACTTATCCCAGGTCTTTATAAATCTACTTCATAAATGTACAGAGATGAGAGGGAAAAGGAGAAAAGTTACTGATCAGCTCTGAGATCACTGAGTGTCTGAGCTGTCGCATGTAACCTACACACAGCCGATCGCCACACGCACGCAGTCAATGCTGCTGACTAACTACATCTAACATCTGTAGCTGTTTGGGGCGGATAACCCCAAACTTCATAAACAGTCCAGCAGTCAAATTTGTATGCGGTAGAAATTAACTTAATTTTCTGTCTGAACAAGCCTAGCCAGGCCTTATCAAAGGATATCGAGGAGCGAATCCCTGCAACAAGGTTCCGACATATAGTAGAAGGTTTTACCAGAAGAGTGGAGGTTGTTATAGCAACATACAGAATACATCTCTACAGTTTTGGAATGACATGCTCCAAACAATCAACCAGTGTAATGTCTGGATGTACACATATGTTGGGACATGTCGTGTATGTGTCTCCCACCTGGTCTCCCAAAGCTACAGTCTGCACTGACCTTTGGTCCTAGTGGCCCAACCAGTCCGCCGGTGCCTGGTAGTCCTGGCTCCCCCTGGTTGGACAATAAGCAGCAGCAAATTTCAACACTTGTACAGTAATTATCTTACTCACTTCAAACACTTCATTAGAGACTATAATTAAATATGTAATGTGCATCTGGCTTGATGTTGTTACATCTGGCATAATAATTTGATTTCATTAACTGGCACCTCATATTTCATGCTTTCACATCCTTTAACTGTCATTTACGCTGGATAAATGCATATTGTAGATAGACCTACTGTTAAATAAAATTGGATCTTACCATTAGACCAGCTTCTCCTGGAGGTCCCAGCTCACCTCTCTCACCAAGAAGACCCTGTATACAAAAAAGTTGACTAATATTTTGCAGGTTTTCTTCTCAAGTCAGTACGTCGCTCATCAATCAAGGTCTGGAAAATTATTTGAATTACTTTTGCGATCAGTGACACGATCGGGCAGCTGGCTGATTGTATTTAATGTTAGAGTATATTCTGTTAGAGCAAGATATAAAATGTGCCAATGTATTAGTCTGTTTTACTAAGAATTTACTGTCTTTCATAACTCGTCAAGCAAGCTACATGTTCGATGAGCAAAACCGGAACAGGATTTATTGAAATCCTTCCTATGACTTTCTGCTTGGGAACTAAGACGTAAAAAGTGCCGATTTATTAATCTGCTGAGAATTCACTGAATTGGATTAACCATGATGGCAGAGTGGTTCAGATGTTGGACTTAAATTCCAATCGACTTCAGTCCTTTAAACTCAGCTCCTGTAAATTAAATATATCTAATTATCATAATAACAGACTTCTGAGAAAACAATGTGAATCTGCTAAACTAGAATGTAGCTCTTCAAACAAGCTACTGTGTTTGATGAGCAGAACTGGAACAGGTTTTGTTAAAATTACCCATACCCAACCCTAGCCATTTAATATATCCAATAATTAATTATTGTGTTACTCACAGCCTCGCAGCCACTGGGTTGTGCATGTTGGATTAACGAGTCTATTTCCTATGACTTTAGATGAAACATGTCTTTAAGATTCTTTAAGATGTATTAGTCTGCTGAGAATTCAGTGCCTTCGATGTAGAGAAAAGTACCAGGAAGGCCGAGAGGGTAAGGCGTTGGACTCAAGTTCCAATGGACATCAGTCCTCGTGGGTTCAAACCCCACTCCTGGTATACACATACCATTTAAATAGATTAAATTCATCCAAATAAAAATATATTGAGAAAACAATGTGAATCTGCTAAGCTAGCATGTAGCTCGTCAAGTAAGCTAAATGTTCAACGAGCAAAACCAGTAAAAGATTTGTTAAAATGACCCATACCCAGCCATTCAATATATCTAATTATTGTTTTACTCGCAACCACTGGGTTGTGCATGTTGGATTAACAAGTCTATTTCCTATGACTTTAGATAAAACATGTCTTTAAGATTCTTTAAGATGTATTAGTCTGCTGAGAATTCAGCGCCTTCGATGAGGAGAAAAGTACCAGGATGGCCGAGTGGTTAAGGTGTTGGACTCAAGTTCCGATGGACATCAGTCCTCGTGGGTTCAAACCCCACTCCTGGTATAAACATACCATTTAAATATATACATTCATCCAAATAAAAATATATTGAGACAACAATGTGAACCTGCTAAGCTAGCATGTAGCTCGTCAAGCAAGCTAAATGTTCAATGAGCAAAACCAGTACAAGATTGGTTAAAATGACCCATACCCAGCCATTGAATATATCTAATTATTGTTTTACTCGCAACCACTGGATTGTGCATGTTGGATTAACAGATCTATTTCCTATGAGTCTATTTCCTATGACTTTAGATGAAACATGTCTTTAAGATTCTTTAAGATGTATTAGTCTGCTGAGAATTCAATGTCTTCGATGTAGAGAAAAGTACCAGGAAGGCGGAGAGGGTAAGGCGTTGAACTCAAGTTCCAATGGAAATCTTTTCTCTTCTAATAAAAATATATTGAGACAACAATGTGAACCTGCTAAGCTAGCATGTAGCTCGTCAAGCAAGCTAAATGTTCAATGAGCAAAACCAGTACAAGATTGGTTAAAATGACCCATACCCAGCCATTGAATATATCTAATTATTGTTTTACTTGCAACCACTGGGTTGTGCATGTTGGATTAACAAGTCTATTTCCTATGACTTTAGATGAAACATGTCTTTAAGATTCTTTAAGATGTATTAGTCTGCTGAGAATTTAGCGCCTTCGATGTAGAGAAAAGTACCAGGATGGCCGAGTGGTTAAGGCGTTGGACTCAAGTTCCAATGGACATCAGTCCTCGTGGGTTCGAACCCCACTCCTGGTATAAACATACCATTTAAATATATAAATTCATCCAAATAAAAATATGTTGAGAAAACAATGTGAATCTGCTAAGCTAGCTCGTCAAGCAAGCTAAATGGTCGATGAGCAAAACCAGTACAAGATTGGTTAAAATTACCCATACCCAGCCATTGAATATATCTAATTATTTTTTTACTCGCAACCACTGGATTGTGCATATTGGATTAACAGATCTATTTCCTATGAGTCTATTTCCTATGACTTTAGATGAAACATGTCTTTAAGATTCTTTAAGATGTATTAGTCTGCTGAGAATTCAGTGCCTTCGATGTAGAGAAAAGTACCAGGAAGGCCGAGAGGGTAAGGCGTTGGACTCAAGTTCCAATGGACAACAGTCCTCGTGGGTTCAAACCCCACTCCTGGTATAAACATACCATTTAAATATTGTGAAGTAAATAAACTCCTGATTGTATTGTGTCACATTTAATGATTATCACATGTACTCGTCCACCTCAATCAAATTAATTATTGCACAACATGTATTTCTGCACAAATGTATAATGAGCACTATATTAGTTATGAATGTGAAGCACTGTAGGTTCTCTTCAAGAAGTTTCAGGTCTACCTCCATCTCGCCACAACAAGACGGCCCACCAAGGGGCATAACCGCGGCAACATGGACCAATGAGGGACGACGACACCCTTCTGTAGAGAATATAGCAAAATGTTTATGATGTTTTTGTACCACTTTTACTTTTACCAACAGACAGCTAACTGGCTCTTTATTGATTCGGACTGTGGACTTGGTGTGTGAAAGTGTCCTCGGCTGAGGGTATTTTTTGAAATGCTGTCATCATCACTTTAAATAAATAAGTATCTTGATCAACTAGAAGTTTACTGGATTCAATTGAAAGACTATCACAGCGCCCTTTGGGCTTTAAAACCCAACAATGTATAAATTCATCCTAATAAAAATATATTGAGAAAACAATGTGAATCTGCTAAGCTAGCATGTAGCGCATCAAGCAAGCTAAATGTTCAATGAGCAAAACCAGAAAAAGATTGGTTAAAATTACCCATACCCAGCCATTGACTATATCTAATTATTGTTTTACTCGCAACCACTGGATTGTGCATGTTGGATTAACAAATCTATTTCCTATGAGTCTATTTCCTATGACTTTAGATGAAACATGTCTTTAAGATTCTTTAAGATGTATTAGTCTGCTGAGAATTCAGTGCCTTCGATGTAGAGAAAAGTACCAGGAAGGCCGAGAGGGTAAGGCGTTGGACTCAAGTTCCAATGGAAATCTTTTCTCTTCTAATAAAAATATATTGAGACAACAATGTGAACCTGCTAAGCTAGCATGTAGCTCGTCAAGCAAGCTAAATGTTCAATGAGCAAAACCAGTACAAGATTGGTTAAAATTACCCATACCCAGCCATTGAATATATCTAATTATTGTTTTACTTGCAACCACTGGGTTGTGCATGTTGGATTAACAAGTCTATTTCCTATGACTTTAGATGAAACATGTCTTTAAGATTCTTTAAGATGTATTAGTCTGCTGAGAATTTAGCGCCTTCGATGAAGAGAAAAGTGCCAGGATGGCCGAGTGGTTAAGGCGTTGGACTCAAGTTCCAATGGACATCAGTCCTTGTGGGTTCAAACCCCACTCCTGGTATAAACATACCATTTAAATATATACATTCATCCAAATAAAAATATATTGAGACAACAATGTGAACCTGCTAAGCTAGCATGTAGCTCGTCAAGCAAGCTAAATGTTCAATGAGCAAAACCAGTACAAGATTGGTTAAAATGACCCATACCCAGCCATTGAATATATCTAATTATTGTTTTACTCGCAACCACTGGATTGTGCATGTTGGATTAACAGATCTATTTCCTATGAGTCTATTTCCTATGACTTTAGATGAAACATGTCTTTAAGATTCTTTAAGATGTATTAGTCTGCTGAGAATTCAATGTCTTCGATGTAGAGAAAAGTACCAGGAAGGCGGAGAGGGTAAGGCGTTGAACTCAAGTTCCAATGGAAATCTTTTCTCTTCTAATAAAAATATATTGAGACAACAATGTGAACCTGCTAAGCTAGCATGTAGCTCGTCAAGCAAGCTAAATGTTCAATGAGCAAAACCAGTACAAGATTGGTTAAAATGACCCATACCCAGCCATTGAATATATCTAATTATTGTTTTACTTGCAACCACTGGGTTGTGCATGTTGGATTAACAAGTCTATTTCCTATGACTTTAGATGAAACATGTCTTTAAGATTCTTTAAGATGTATTAGTCTGCTGAGAATTTAGCGCCTTCGATGTAGAGAAAAGTACCAGGATGGCCGAGTGGTTAAGGCGTTGGACTCAAGTTCCAATGGACATCAGTCCTCGTGGGTTCGAACCCCACTCCTGGTATAAACATACCATTTAAATATATAAATTCATCCAAATAAAAATATGTTGAGAAAACAATGTGAATCTGCTAAGCTAGCTCGTCAAGCAAGCTAAATGGTCGATGAGCAAAACCAGTACAAGATTGGTTAAAATTACCCATACCCAGCCATTGAATATATCTAATTATTTTTTTACTCGCAACCACTGGATTGTGCATATTGGATTAACAGATCTATTTCCTATGAGTCTATTTCCTATGACTTTAGATGAAACATGTCTTTAAGATTCTTTAAGATGTATTAGTCTGCTGAGAATTCAGTGCCTTCGATGTAGAGAAAAGTACCATGAAGGCCGAGAGGGTAAGGCGTTGGACTCAAGTTCCAATGGAAATCTTTTCTCTTCTAATAAAAATATATTGAGACAACAATGTGAACCTGCTAAGCTAAAATGTAACTCGTCAAGCAAGCTAAATGTTCAATGAGCAAAACCAGTACAAGATTGGTTAAAATTACCCATACCCAGCCATTGAATATATCTAATTATTGTTTTACTTGCAACCACTGGGTTGTACATGTTGGATTAACAAGTCTATTTCCTATGACTTTAGATGAAACATGTCTTTAAGATTCTTTAAGATGTATTAGTCTACTGAGAATTCAGTGCCTTCGATGAGGAGAAAACTACCAGGATGGCCGAGTGGTTAAGGCGTTGGACTCAAGTTCCAATGGACATCAGTCCGCGTGGATTCAAACCCCACTCCTGGTATAAACAAACCATTTAAATATATACATTCATCCAAATAAAAATATATTGAGACAACAATGTGAACCTGCTAATATAGCATGTAGCTCGTCAAGCAAGCTAAATGTTCAATGAGCAAAACCAGTACAAGATTGGTTAAAATTACCCATACCCAGCCATTGAATATATCTAATTATTGTTTTACTCGCAACCACTGGATTGTGCATGTTGGATTAACAGATCTATTTCCTATGAGTCTATTTCCTATGACTTTAGATGAAACATGTCTTTAAGATTCTTTAAGATGTATTAGTCTGCTGAGAATTCAGTGTCTTCGATGTAGAGAAAAGTACCAGGAAGGCCGAGAGGGTAAGGCGTTGGACTCAAGTTCCAATGGAAATCTTTTCTCTTCTAATAAAAATATATTGAGACAACAATGTGAACCTGCTAAGCTAGCATGTAGCTCGTCAAGCAAGCTAAATGTTCGATGAGCAAAACCAGTACAAGATTGGTTAAAATTACCCATACCCAGCCATTGAATATATCTAATTATTGTTTTACTCGCAACCACTGGATTGTGCATATTGGATTAACAGATCTATTTCCTATGAGTCTATTTCCTATGACTTTAGATGAAACATGTCTTTAAGATTCTTTAAGATGTATTAGTCTGCTGAGAATTCAGTGCCTTCGATGTAGAGAAAAGTACCAGGAAGGCCGAGAGGGTAAGGCGTTGGACTCAAGTTCCAATGGAAATCTTTTCTCTTCTAATAAAAATATATTGAGAAAACAATGTGAACCTGCTAAGCTAGCATGTAGCTCGTCAAGCAAGCTAAATGTTCAATGAGCAAAACCAGTACAAGATTGGTTAAAATTACCCATACCCAGCCATTGAATATATCTAATTATTGTTTTACTTGCAACCACTGGGTTGTGCATGTTGGATTAACAAGTCTATTTCCTATGACTTCAGATGAAACATGTCTTTAAGATTCTTTAAGATGTATTAGTCTACTGAGAATTCAGTGCCTTCGATGAGGAGAAAACTACCAGGATGGCCGAGTGGTTAAGGCGTTGGACTCAAGTTCCAATGGACATCAGTCCTCGTGGGTTCAAACCCCACTCCTGATATAAACATACCATTTAAATATATACATTCATCCAAATAAAAATATATTGAGACAACAATGTGAACCTGCTAAGTTAGCATGTAGCTCGTCAAGCAAGCTAAATGTTCGATGAGCAAAACCAGTACAAGATTGGTTAAAATTACCCATACCCAGCCATTGAATATATCTAATTATTGTTTTACTCGCAACCACTGGATTGTGCATATTGGATTAACAGATCTATTTCCTATGAGTCTATTTCCTATGACTTTAGATGAAACATGTCTTTAAGATTCTTTAAGATGTATTAGTCTGCTGAGAATTCAGTGCCTTCGATGTAGAGAAAAGTACCAGGAAGGCCGAGAGGGTAAGGCGTTGGACTCAAGTTCCAATGGAAATCTTTTCTCTTCTAATAAAAATATATTGAGACAACAATGTGAACCTGCTAAGCTAGCATGTAGCTCGTCAAGCAAGCTAAATGTTCAATGAGCAAAACCAGTACAAGATTGGTTAAAATTACCCATACCCAGCCATTGAATATATCTAATTATTGTTTTACTTGCAACCACTGGGTTGTGCATGTTGGATTAACAAGTCTATTTCCTATGACTTTAGATGAAACATGTCTTTAAGATTCTTTAAGATGTATTAGTCTGCTGAGAATTCAGTGCCTTCGATGTAGAGAAAAGTACCAGGAAGGCCGAGAGGGTAAGGCGTTGGACTCAAGTTCCAATGGACAACAGTCCTCGTGGGTTCAAACCCCACTCCTGGTATAAACATACCATTTAAATATTGTGAAGTAAATAAACTCCTGATTGTATTGTGTCACATTTAATGATTATCACATGTACTCGTCCACCTCAATCAAATTAATTATTGCACAACATGTATTTCTGCACAAATGTATAATGAGCACTATATTAGTTATGAATGTGAAGCACTGTAGGTTCTCTTCAAGGAGTTTCAGGTCTACCTCCATCTCGCCACAACAAGACGGCCCACCAAGGGGCATAACCGCGGCAACATGGACCAATGAGGGACGACGACACCCTTCTGTAGAGAATATAGCAAAATGTTTATGATGTTTTTGTACCACTTTTACTTTTACCAACAGACAGCTAACTGGCTCTTTATTGATTCGGACTGTGGACTTGGTGTGTGAAAGTGTCCTCGGCTGAGGGTATTTTTTGAAATGCTGTCATCATCACTTTAAATAAATAAGTATCTTGATCAACTAGAAGTTTACTGGATTCAATTGAAAGACTATCACAGCGCCCTTTGGGCTTCAAAACCCAACAATATATAAATTCATCCTAATAAAAATATATTGAGAAAACAATGTGAATCTGCTAAGCTAGCATGTAGCTCATCAAGCAAGCTAAATGTTCAATGAGCAAAACCAGTAAAAGATTGGTTAAAATTACCCATACCCAGCCATTGAATATATCTAATTATTGTTTTACTCGCAACCACTGGATTGTGCATGTTGGATTAACAAATCTATTTCCTATGAGTCTATTTCCTATGAATTTAGATGAAACATGTCTTTAAGATTCTTTAAGATGTATTAGTCTGCTGAGAATTCAGTGCCTTCGATGTAGAGAAAAGTACCAGGAAGGCCGAGAGGGTAAGGCGTTGGACTCAAGTTCCAATGGCCAACAGTCCTCCTGGGTTCAAACCCCACTCCTCGTATAAACATACCATTTAAATAGATTAAATTCATCCAGGCATGCTGGTATGGTTACGGTAAGCGCGTCATTTCCGGTTGTTAATGTTTCTGTGTTGTTGGTAGCATACTTCGGCAGCTCCAGTTTGACCCAGTTAATGTTGTTATATTCTTGATCACATCGGCTAATTACCTGTCATCTATCTAAACCTATACTTGTACTTCCTAAGCACTTACAACTCTCTCCTTATCCTCCTTCTCTTAGCGACTCTCGCTAAATCCTCAATTATTTACGCTCTGTTCGGCTCTGCTAACGTTAGCTGCTGCAGCTCGGCAGCTAGCGATGGCATCTCCCTCTTCTGCTCTCTCCTGCTCGGTGTGTTTCATGTTTAGCTATTGCTCGGCCTCCTTTAGTGATAATGGTACGTGTATTAAATGTAGTTTATACGCAGGGTTGGAGGCGAGTTTTAGAGGGATAGATGAGCGGCTCCGCACCATGGCTAGTCAGCGGTTAGCAAGTGTAGCTGTTAGCAAGCCCCCTATAGTCGGTGCGGGTCGACCAGTGGTATCTCCTGTTAGCCGTCCCGCGGCGGGACCCGAGCAGCCGGGAGACTGGGTGACTGTCCGAAAGAAGTGTTATCAGAAGCCCACGGTTCACCACCAACCGCTTGCTGTTTCTAACAGATTCTCCCCACTCAGTGACACACCAGCTGAGAAGCCAACTCTGGTTATCGGTAGCTCAATTTTGAGATACGTTCATTTTGAGACACCAGCGACGACAGTCACGTGCATTCCGGGGGCCAGAGCGGGCGACATAGAAGCACATTTGAAACTGCTGGCTAAGGCTAAACGTAAATACAGTAAGATTGTTATTCACGTCGGCGGTAATGACACGCGATTGCGTCAATCGGAGTGTACTAAAGTTAATGTGGAGTCGGTGTGTACATTTGCCAAAACAATGTCGGACTCCGTAGTTTTCTCTGGTCCTCTGCCAAATCTTTTGAATGATGACATGTTTAGCCGCATGTCATCATTCCGTCGCTGGCTCTCACGGTGGTGTCCAGATAATGATGTGGGCTTCGTAGACAATTGGCGGACTTTCTGGGGAAGGCCTGGTCTGATTAGGAGTGACGGCATCCATCCTACTTTGGCTGGAGCAGATCTCATATCCAATAATATTACACAGTCTATTAGTGGACCTAATCCATGACAACCCAGAGTTGAGACCAGGACAAAGAGTTGTAGTCTTACACACTTCTCTGTGCTTCTTTCCGGGCAGTCACCCACTCAAATCCCCATAGTGACTGTGTCTGCCCCACGACCACTGAAACTAATCAAGTCTATGGTTAACAGAAGAGGAGTTATACATGAAAACCTAATTAAAATAAACACCACCACTGCAAAAGTGCAACTAAATCAAAAAATTAAATGTGGGCTCTTAAACATCAGATCTTTATCAACGAAAGCTGGATTGGTAAATGATTTAATATCAGATAATAAGATTGATTTATTTTGTCTCACTGAAACCTGGCTGAGACATGAAGAATATGTCAGTCTAAATGAATCTACTCCACCTGGTCATATTAATACTCACATTCCTCGAGGTACTGGCCGAGGAGGTGGAGTTGGGGCCATATTTGACTCAAACCTCTTGATCAATCCTAAGCCTAAACTAAAATATAACTCTTTTGAAAGCCTTGTTCTTACGCTCTCAAACCCAACATGGAAAAACAATAAAGCCAGTTTTATTTGTTACTGTGTACCGCCCTCCTGGTCCGTACTCTGAATTTCTATCTGAATTCTCAGAATTTTTATCAAATTTAGTCCTTAAAACAGATAAAGTAATTATTGTAGGTGACTTTAATATTCATGTGGATGTTGATAGTGACGGCCTTAATAATGCATTTATCTCAATATTAGATTCAATTGGGTTCAGTCAAAATGTACATGAACCAACTCACTGTTTAAACCACACTCTGGACCTTGTTCTGGGATATGGTGTTGAAATTGAAAGTTTATCAGTGTGTCCACATAATCCTCTTTTATCAGACCATTTTTAATAACTTTTGAAGTCCTGTTACTGGACTACAAGCCAGTAGGCAAAATATCCTACGCTCGATGTTTATCTGAAAGTGCTGTGACTAAATTTAAGGAAGTGATTCCATCAGCACTTGATTCAATACCAGGACTCAATATCAATATAACAGAGGACTCCAATGCTAACTTTAGTCCCTCCCAAATTAATCATCTTGTTGATAGCGCTGCAGCCTCACTGCGAATAACACTCGACTCTGTCGCTCCTCTTAAGAAGAAGATCATAAAACAGAAAAAGAAAGCTCCATGGCTTAATTTACAAATCCGCAAACTAAAACAAAAGTCGAGAAATCTTGAAAGTAAATGGCGTTCCACTAAATTGGAAGAATCTCGTTTAGTCTGGTTAGATCATCTTAAAACGTATAAGAAGGCTCTCCGTAATGCCAGAGCAGCTTATTACTCTTCCTTAATAGAAGAAAATAAGAACAACCCCAGGTTTCTTTTCAGCACTGTAGCCAGGCTGACAGAGAGCCACAGCTCTACAGAGCTTTCTGTTCCTATATCTCTCAGTAGTGACGACTTTATGAGTTTCTTTAACGATAAAATTATAATTATTAGAGACAAAATTAATCTCCTCCTGACCTCAATTGGTAATGACTTAACTTCAACTGTTGGAATTTTAAAAACATCTGTAACTCCTGAAATATATCTAGACTGTTTTACTCCAATCAACCTTAACCAACTAACTTCAACAATCTCATCGTCTAAACCATCAACCTGTCTTTTAGACCCGATTCCAACTAAACTGTTTAAAGAAGTTTTACCCTTAATTAACACTTCGTTATTAAATATGATCAACCTGTCTCTATTATCTGGCTACGTACCAAAATCCTTTAAAGTAGCTGTAATAAAACCACTTCTTAAAAAGCCTGGTCTTGATCCAGAGGTTTTAGCCAACTATAGGCCGATATCTAACCTTCCCTTCCTCGCTAAAATCCTTGAGAAAGCAGTCGCAAAACAGTTGTGTGACTTTTTACATAATAATAGTTTATTTGAGGTTTTTCAATCTGGATTTAGAGTTCATCATAGCACAGAGACGGCACTGGTGAAAGTTACCAATGACCTTCTATTGGCTTCAGACAAAGGACTCGTCTCTGTTCTTGTCTTGTTAGACCTCAGTGCTGCTTTCGACACTGTTGATCATGACATTCTACTACAGAGACTGGAACATTGTGTTGGCATAAAAGGAACCGCACTAAGCTGGTTCAAGTCCTATTTATCTGAGCGATCTCAATTTGTACTTGTTAACGATAAATCCTCCATGACAGCCAAAGTCAGTCTTGGAGTTCCGCAGGGTTCTGTACTTGGACCGATTCTATTCACCTTATATATGCTTCCTTTGGGCAATATTATAAGGAACCACTCTATAAACTTTCATTGTTATGCGGATGATACCCAATTATATCTATCAATTAAACCAGATGAAACCAATCAATTGGCTAAACTTCAAGCATGCCTTAAGGACATAAAAACTTGGATGTCTAGCAACTTTTTGATGTTAAACACAGACAAAACTGAAGTTATTATACTTGGCCCTAAACGCCTCCGAAACGCATTTTCTAATGACATAGAAGCTCTGGATGGCATTAACTTGGCCTCCAGCACCACTGTAAGGAATCTTGGCGTCATCTTTGATCAAGATCTGTCGTTTAACTCCCACATAAAACAAATCTCAAGGACTGCCTTCTTTCATCTACGTAACATTGCAAAAATAAGACACATCCTGTCTCAAAATGATGCAGAAAAACTAGTCCATGCATTTGTTACTTCAAGGCTGGATTACTGCAACTCATTGTTATCAGGTTGTCCAAAAAGCTTCCAGCTTCCAGTTTGTGTTCGGGAGGCAGACACACTCTCCACATTTAAGAGTAGGCTAAAGACTTTCCTTTTTGATAAAGCTTATAGTTAGGGCTGGCTCAGGTTTGCCCTGGATCAGCCCCTAGTTATGCTGCTATAGGCTTAGACTGCCGGGGGACACCTCCCTGCTCTCTTCCTTCTCTCCCTCTCTCTTCTTCTCCCTCTCTTCTTCTCCCTCTCTATCTGTATGCATTTATGTAAATGTATGTTACTAACTCACCATCCGGGGTATCATCCCCGGAGTGTCTGTCTCTCATGTGGCAGGTTGCCACTGATAAAGTTTACGTCAGGATCATGAATCGTGACAGCGCCTGCTGACCTGGTCCTGCTGGACACCGGGAAGCCTTATTGACATTTTCCTGGATTCATCCAAACTTTCTATTTCTTTTTTTTTTCCAACACAACATAATTTCTGTAAAATGTTGTATTTGTACTATGTTGTTTATCCTGTACACACGACATCTATTGCACGTCTGTCCGTCCTGGGAGAGGGATCCCTCCTCAGTTGCTCTCCCTGAGGTTTCTTCCATTTTTTCCCCTTTAATTTTGGGGTTTCTTTTAGGAAGTTTTTCCTTGTGCGATGCGAGGGTCTAAGGACAGAGGATGTTGTAACCTGTACAATCTGTAAAGCACACTGAGACAAATGTATAATTTGTGATATTGGGCTATACAAATAAATTTGATTTGATTTGATTTGATCCAAATAAAAATATATTGAGAAAACAATGTGAATCTGCTAAGCTAGCATGTAGCTCGTCAAGCAAGCTAAATGTTCAATGAGCAAAACCAGTACAAGATTGGTTAAAATTACTCATACCCAGCCATTGAATATATCTAATTATTGTTTTACTTGCAACCACTGGGTTGTGCATGTTGGATTAACAAGTCTATTTCCTATGACTTTAGATGAAACATGTCTTTAAGATTCTTTAAGATGTATTAGTCTGCTGAGAATTTAGCGCCTTCGATGAAGAGAAAAGTACCAGGATGGCAGAGTGGTTAAGGCGTTGGACTCAAGTTCCAATGGACATTAGTCCTCGTGGGTTCAAACCCCACTCCTGGCATAAACATACCATTTAAATATATACATTCATCCAAATAAAAATATATTGAGACAACAATGTGAACCTGCTAAGCTAGCATGTAGCTCATCAAGCAAGTTAAATGTTCAATGAGCAAAACCAGTACAAGATTGGTTAAAATTACCCATACCCAGCCATTGAATATATCTAATTATTGTTTTACTCGCAACCACTGGATTGTGCATGTTGGATTAACAGATCTATTTCCTATGAGTCTATTTCCTATGACTTTAGATGAAACATGTCTTTAAGATTCTTTAAGATGTATTAGTCTGCTGAGAATTCAGTGCCTTCGATGTAGAGAAAAGTACCAGGAAGGCCGAGAGGGTAAGGCGTTGGACTCAAGTTCCAATGGAAATCTTTTCTCTTCTAATAAAAATATATTGAGACAACAATGTGAACCTGCTAAGCTAGCATGTAGCTCGTCAAGCAAGCTAAATGTTCAATGAGCAAAATCAGTACAAGATTGGTTAAAATTACCCATACCCAGCCATTGAATATATCTAATTATTGTTTTACTTGCAACCACTGGGTTGTGCATGTTGGATTAACAAGTCTATTTCCTATGAATTTAGATGAAACATGTCTTTAAGATTCTTTAAGATGTATTAGTCTGCTGAGAATTTAGCGCCTTCGATGAAGAGAAAAGTACCAGGATGGCCGAATGGTTAAGGCGTTGGACTCAAGTTCCAATGGACATCAGTCCTCGTGGGTTCAAACCCCACTCCTGTTATGAACATACCATTTAAATATATAAATTCATCCAAATAAAAATATGTTGAGAAAACAATGTGAATCTGCTAAGCTAGCTCGTCAAGCAAGCTAAATGTTCGATGAGCAAAACCAATACAAGATTGGTTAAAATTACCGATACCCAGCCATTGAATATATCTAATTATTTTTTTACTCGCAACCACTGGATTGTGCATATTGGATTAACAGATCTATTTCCTATGAGTCTATTTCCTATGACTTTAGATGAAACATGTCTTTAAGATTCTTTAAGATGTATTAGTCTGCTGAGAATTTAGCGCCTTCGATGAAGAGAAAAGTACCAGGATGGCAGAGTGGTTAAGGCGTTGGACTCAAGTTCCAATGGACATTAGTCCTCGTGGGTTCAAACCCCACTCCTGGTATAAACATACCATTTAAATATATACATTCATCCAAATAAAAATATATTGAGACAACAATGTGAACCTGCTAAGCTAGCATGTAGCTCATCAAGCAAGCTAAATGTTCAATGAGCAAAACCAGTACAAGATTGGTTAAAATTACCCATACCCAGCCATTGAATATATCTAATTATTGTTTTACTCGCAACCACTGGATTGTGCATGTTGGATTAACAAGTCTATTTCCTATGACTTTAGATGAAACATGTCTTTAAGATTCTTTAAGATGTATTAGTCTGCTGAGAATTTAGCGCCTTCGATGAAGAGAAAAGTACCAGGATGGCGGAGTGGTTAAGGCGTTGGACTCAAGTTCCAATGGACATTAGTCCTCGTGGGTTCAAACCCCACTCCTGGTATAAACATACCATTTAAATATATACATTCATCCAAATAAAAATATGTTGAGACAACAATGTGAGCCTGCTAAGCTAGCATGTAGCTCATCAAGCAAGCTAAATGTTCAATGAGCAAAACCAGTACAAGATTGGTTAAAATTACCCATACCCAGCCATTGAATATATCTAATTATTGTTTTACTTGCAATCACTGGGTTGTGCATGTTGGATTAACAAGTCTATTTCCTATGACTTTAGATGAAACATGTCTTTAAGATTCTTTAAGATGTATTAGTCTGCTGAGAATTCAGCGCCTTCGATGAAGATAAAAGTACCAGGATGGCCGAGTGGTTAAGGCGTTGGACTCAAGTTCCAATGGACATCAGTCCTCGTGGGTTCAAACCCCACTCCTGGTATAAACATACCATTTAAATATATACATTCATCCAAATAAAAATATATTGAGAAAACAATGTGAACCTGCTAAGCTAGAATGTAGCTCGTCAAGCAAGCTAAATGTTCAATGAGCAAAACCAGTACAAGATTGGTTAAAATTACCCATACCCAGCCATTGAATATATCTAATTATTGTTTTACTCGCAACCACTGGATTGTGCATGTTGGATTAACAGATCTATTTCCTATGAGTCTATTTCCTATGACTTTAGATAAAACATGTCTTTAAGATTCTTTAAGATGTATTAGTCTGCTGAGAATTCAGTGCCTTCGATGTAGAGAAAAGTACCAGGAAAGCCGAGAGGGTAAGGCGTTGGACTCAAGTTCCAATGGAAATCTTTTCTCTTCTAATAAAAATATATTGAGACAACAATGTGAACCTGCTAAGCTAGCATGTGGCTCGTCAAGCAAGCTAAATGTTCGATGAGCAAAACCAGTACAAGATTGGTTAAAATTACCCATACCAAGCCATTGAATATATCTAATTATTTTTTTACTCGCAACCACTGGATTGTGCATATTGGATTAACAGATCTATTTCCTATGAGTCTATTTCCTATGACTTTAGATGAAACATGTCTTTAAGATTCTTTAAGATGTATTAGTCTGCTGAGAATTCAGTGCCTTCGATGTAGAGAAAAGTACCAGGAAGGCCAAAAGGGTAAGGCGTTGGACTCAAGTTCCAATGGAAATCTTTTCTCTTCTAATAAAAATATATTGAGACAACAATGTGAACCTGCTAAGCTAGCATGTAGCTCGTCAAGCAAGCTAAATGTTCAATGAGCAAAACCAGTACAAGATTGGTTAAAATTACCCATACCCAGCCATTGAATATATCTAATTATTGTTTTACTTGCAACCACTGGGTTGTGCATGTTGGATTAACAAGTCTATTTCCTATGACTTTAGATGAAACATGTCTTTAAGATTCTTTAAGATGTATTAGTCTGCTGAGAATTTAGCGCCTTCGATGAAGAGAAAAGTACCAGGATGGCCGAGTGGTTAAGGCGTTGGACTCAAGTTCCAATGGACATCAGTCCTCGTGGGTTCAAACCCCACTCCTGGTATAAACATACCATTTAACTATATAAATTCATCCAAATAAAAATATGTTGAGAAAACAATGTGAATCTGCTAAGCTAGCATGTAGCTCGTCAAGCAAGCTAAATGTTCGATGAGGCAAAACCAGTACAAGATTGGTTAAAATTACCCATACCCAGCCATTGAATATATCTAATTATTGTTTTACTTGCAACCACTGGTTTGTGCATGTTGGATTAACAAGTCTATTTCCTATGACTTTAGATGAAACATGTCTTTAAGATTCTTTAAGATGTATTAGTCTACTGAGAATTCAGTGCCTTCGATGTAGAGAAATGTACCAGGAAGGCCGAGAGGGTAAGGTGTTGGACTCAAGTTCCAATGGAAAACTTTTCTCTTCTAATAAAAATATATTGAAACAACAATGTGAACCTGCTAAGCTAGCATGTAGCTCGTCAAGCAAGCTAAATGTTCAATGAGCAAAACCAGTACAAGATTGGTTAAAATGACCCATACCCAGCCATTGAATATATCTAATTATTGTTTTACTTGCAACCACTGGGTTGTGCATGTGACTTTAAATGAAACATGTCTTTAAGATTCTTTAAGATGTATTAGTCTGCTGAGAATTCAGCGCCTTCGTTGAAGAGAAAAGTACCAGGATGGCCGAGTGGTTAAGCGTTGGACTCATGTTCCAATGAACATCAGTCCTCGTGGGTTCAAACCCCACTCCTGGTATAAACATACCATTTAAATATATAAATTCATCCAAATAAAAATATATTGAGAAAACAATGTGAATCTGCTAAGCTAGCATGTAGCTCGTCAAGCAAGCTAAATGTTCAATGAGCAAAACCAGTACAAGATTGGTTAAAATTACCCATACCCAGCCATTGAATATATCTAATTATTGTTTTACTTGCAACCACTGGGTTGTGCATGTTGGATTAACAAGTCTATTTCCTATGACTTTAGATGAAACATGTCTTTAAGATTCTTTAAGATGTATTAGTCTGCTGAGAATTCAGTGCCTTCGATGTAGAGAAATGTACCAGGAAGGCCGAGAGGGTAAGGTGTTGGACTCAAGTTCCAATGGAAAACTTTTCTCTTCTAATAAAAATATATTGAAACAACAATGTGAACCTGCTAAGCTAGCATGTAGCTCGTCAAGCAAGCTAAATGTTCAATGAGCAAAACCAGTACAAGATTGGTTAAAATGACCCATACCCAGCCATTGAATATATCTAATTATTGTTTTACTTGCAACCACTGGGTTGTGCATGTGACTTTAAATGAAACATGTCTTTAAGATTCTTTAAGATGTATTAGTCTGCTGAGAATTCAGCGCCTTCGTTGAAGAGAAAAGTACCAGGATGGCCGAGTGGTTAAGCGTTGGACTCATGTTCCAATGAACATCAGTCCTCGTGGGTTCAAACCCCACTCCTGGTATAAACATACCATTTAAATATATAAATTCATCCAAATAAAAATATATTGAGAAAACAATGTGAATCTGCTAAGCTAGCATGTAGCTCGTCAAGCAAGCTAAATGTTCAACGAGCAAAACCAGTACAAGATTGGTTAAAATTACCCATACCCAGCCATTGAATATATCTAATTATTGTTTTACTTGCAACCACTGGTTTGTGCATGTTGGATTAACAAGTCTATTTCCTATGACTTTAGATGAAACATGTCTTTAAGATTCTTTAAGATGTATTAGTCTACTGAGAATTCAGTGCCTTCGATGTAGAGAAATGTACCAGGAAGGCCGAGAGGGTAAGGTGTTGGACTCAAGTTCCAATGGAAAACTTTTCTCTTCTAATAAAAATATATTGAAACAACAATGTGAACCTGCTAAGCTAGCATGTAGCTCGTCAAGCAAGCTAAATGTTCAATGAGCAAAACCAGTACAAGATTGGTTAAAATGACCCATACCCAGCCATTGAATATATCTAATTATTGTTTTACTTGCAACCACTGGGTTGTGCATGTGACTTTAAATGAAACATGTCTTTAAGATTCTTTAAGATGTATTAGTCTGCTGAGAATTCAGCGCCTTCGTTGAAGAGAAAAGTACCAGGATGGCCGAGTGGTTAAGCGTTGGACTCATGTTCCAATGAACATCAGTCCTCGTGGGTTCAAACCCCACTCCTGGTATAAACATACCATTTAAATATATAAATTCATCCAAATAAAAATATATTGAGAAAACAATGTGAATCTGCTAAGCTAGCATGTAGCTCGTCAAGCAAGCTAAATGTTCAATGAGCAAAACCAGTACAAGATTGGTTAAAATTACCCATACCCAGCCATTGAATATATCTAATTATTGTTTTACTCGCAACCACTGGGTTGTGCATGTTGGATTAACAAGTCTATTTCCTATGACTTTAGATGAAACATGTCTTTAAGATTCTTTAAGATGTATTAGTCTGCTGAGAATTCAGTGCCTTCGATGTAGAGAAAAGTACCAGGAAGGCCGAGAGGGTAAGGTGTTGGACTCAAGTTCCAATGGAAAACTTTTCTCTTCTAATAAAAATATATTGAAACAACAATGTGAACCTGCTAAGCTAGCATGTAGCTCGTCAAGCAAGCTAAATGTTCAATGAGCAAAACCAGTACAAGATTGGTTAAAATTACCCATACCCAGCCATTGAATATATCTAATTATTGTTTTACTTGCAACCACTGGGTTGTGCATGTGACTTTAAATGAAACATGTCTTTAAGATTCTTTAAGATGTATTAGTCTGCTGAGAATTCAGCGCCTTCGTTGAAGAGAAAAGTACCAGGATGGCCGAGTGGTTAAGCGTTGGACTCATGTTCCAATGAACATCAGTCCTCGTGGGTTCAAACCCCACTCCTGGTATAAACATACCATTTAAATATATAAATTCATCCAAATAAAAATATATTGAGAAAACAATGTGAATCTGCTAAGCTAGCATGTAGCTCGTCAAGCAAGCTAAATGTTCAACGAGCAAAACCAGTACAAGATTGGTTAAAATGACCCATACCCAGCCATTGAATATATCTAATTATTGTTTTACTCTGCAACCACTGGGTTGTGCATGTTGGATTAACAAGTCTATTTCCTATGACTTTAGATGAAACATGTCTTTAAGATTCTTTAAGATGTATTAGTCTACTGAGAATTCAGTGCCTTCGATGTAGAGAAATGTACCAGGAAGGCCGAGAGGGTAAGGTGTTGGACTCAAGTTCCAATGGAAATCTTTTCTCTTCTAATAAAAATATATTGAAACAACAATGTGAACCTGCTAAGCTAGCATGTAGCTCGTCAAGCAAGCTAAATGTTCAATGAGCAAAACCAGTACAAGATTGGTTAAAATTACCCATACCCAGCCATTGAATATATCTAATTATTGTTTTACTTGCAACCACTGGGTTGTGCATGTTGGATTAACAAGTCTATTTCCTATGACTTTAGATGAAACATGTCTTTAAGATTCTTTAAGATGTATTAGTCTGCTGAGAATTTAGCGCCTTCGATGAAGAGAAAAGTACCAGGATGGCCGAGTGGTTAAGGCGTTGGACTCAAGTTCCAATGGACATCAGTCCTCGTGGGTTCAAACCCCACTCCTGGTATAAACATACCATTTAAATATATAAATTCATCCAAATAAAAATATATTGAGAAAACAATGTGAATCTGCTAAGCTAGCATGTAGCTCGTCAAGCAAGCTAAATGTTCAACGAGCAAAACCAGTAGAAGATTGGTTAAAATGACCCATACCCAGCCATTGAATATATCTAATTATTGTTTTACTCGCAACCACTGGGTTGTGCATGTTGTATTAACAAGTCTATTTCCTATGACTTTAGATGAAACATGTCTTTAAGATTCTTTAAGATGTATTAGTCTACTGAGAATTCAGTGCCTTCGATGTAGAGAAATGTACCAGGAAGGCCGAGAGGGTAAGGTGTTGGACTCAAGTTCCAATGGAAAACTTTTCTCTTCTAATAAAAATATATTGAAACAACAATGTGAACCTGCTAAGCTAGCATGTAGCTCGTCAAGCAAGCTAAATGTTCAATGAGCAAAACCAGTACAAGATTGGTTAAAATTACCCATACCCAGCCATTGAATATATCTAATTATTGTTTTACTTGCAACCACTGGGTTGTGCATGTGACTTTAAATGAAACATGTCTTTAAGATTCTTTAAGATGTATTAGTCTGCTGAGAATTCAGCGCCTTCGTTGAAGAGAAAAGTACCAGGATGGCCGAGTGGTTAAGCGTTGGACTCATGTTCCAATGAAATCAGTCCTCGTGGGTTCAAACCCCACTCCTGGTATAAACATACCATTTAAATATATAAATTCATCCAAATAAAAATATATTGAGAAAACAATGTGAATCTGCTAAGCTAGCATGTAGCTCGTCAAGCAAGCTAAATGTTCAACTGAGCAAAACCAGTACAAGATTGGTTAAAATGACCCATACCCAGCCATTGAATATATCTAATTATTGTTTTACTCGCAACCACTGGTTGTGCATGTTGGATTAACAAGTCTATTTCCTATGACTTTAGATGAAACATGTCTTTAAGATTCTTTAAGATGTATTAGTCTGCTGAGAATTCAGTGCCTTCGATGTAGAGAAAGTACCAGGAAGGCCGAGAGGGTAAGGCGTTGGACTCAAGTTCCAATGGAAATCTTTTCTCTTCTAATAAAAATATATTGAGACAACAATGTGAACCTGCTAAGCTAGCATGTAGCTCGTCAAGCAAGCTAAATGTTCAATGAGCAAAACCAGTACAAGATTGGTTAAAATTACCCATACCCAGCCATTGAATATATCTAATTATTGTTTTACTTGCAACCACTGGGTTGTGCATGTTGGATTAACAAGTTTATTTCCTATGACTTTAGATGAAACATGTCTTTAAGATTCTTTAAAATGTATTAGTCTGCTGAGAATTTAGCGCCTTCGATGAAGAGAAAACTACCAGGATGGCCGAGTGGTTAAGGCGTTGGACTCAAGTTCCAATGGACATCAGTCCTCGTGGGTTCAAACCCCACTCCTGGTATAAACATACCATTTAAATATATACATTCATCCAAATAAAAATATATTGAGAAAACAATGTGAACCTGCTAAGCTAGCATGTAGCTCGTCAAGCAAGCTAAATGTTCAATGAGCAAAACCAGTACAAGATTGGTTAAAATTACCCATACCCAGCCATTGAATATATCTAATTATTGTTTTACTCGCAACCACTGGATTGTGCATGTTGGATTAACAAGTCTATTTCCTATGACTTTAGATGAAACATGTCTTTAAGATTCTTTAAGATGTATTAGTCTGCTGAGAATTCAGTGCCTTCGATGTAGAGAAAAGTACCAGGAAGGCCGAGAGGGTAAGGCGTTGGACTCAAGTTCCAATGGAAATCTTTTCTCTTCTAATAAAAATATATTGAGACAACAATGTGAACCTGCTAAGCTAGCATGTAGCTCGTCAAGCAAGCTAAATGTTCAATGAGCAAAACCAGTACAAGATTGGTTAAAATTACCCATACCCAGCCATTGAATATATCTAATTATTGTTTTACTTGCAACCACTGGGTTGTGCATGTTGGATTAACAAGTCTATTTCCTATGACTTTAGATGAAACATGTCTTTAAGATTCTTTAAGATGTATTAGTCTGCTGAGAATTTAGCGCCTTCGATGAAGAGAAAAGTACCAGGATGGCCGAGTGGTTAAGGCGTTGGACTCAAGTTCCAATGGACATCAGTCCTCGTGGGTTCAAACCCCACTCCTGGTATAAACATACCATTTAAATATATAAATTCATCCAAATAAAAATATGTTGAGAAAACAATGTGAATCTGCTAAGCTAGCATGTAGCTCGTCAAGCAAGCTAAATGTTCGATGAGCAAAACCAGTACAAGATTGGTTAAAATGACCCATACCCAGCCATTGAATATATCTAATTATTGTTTTACTTGCAACCACTGGTTTGTGCATGTTGGATTAACAAGTCTATTTCCTATGACTTTAGATGAAACATGTCTTTAAGATTCTTTAAGATGTATTAGTCTGCTGAGAATTCAGTGCCTTCGATGTAGAGAAAAGTACCAGGAAGGCCAAGAGGGTAAGGCGTTGGACTCAAGTTCCAATGGAAATCTTTTCTCTTCTAATAAAAATATATTGAGACAACAATGTGAACCTGCTAAGCTAGCATGTAGCTCGTCAAGCAAGCTAAATGTTCAATGAGCAAAACCAGTACAAGATTGGTTAAAATTACCCATACCCAGCCATTGAATATATCTAATTATTGTTTTACTTGCAACCACTGGGTTGTGCATGTTGGATTAACAAGTTTATTTCCTATGACTTTAGATGAAACATGTCTTTAAGATTCTTTAAAATGTATTAGTCTGCTGAGAATTTAGCGCCTTCGATGAAGAGAAAACTACCAGGATGGCCGAGTGGTTAAGGCGTTGGACTCAAGTTCCAATGGACATCAGTCCTCGTGGGTTCAAACCCCACTCCTGGTATAAACATACCATTTAAATATATACATTCATCCAAATAAAAATATATTGAGAAAACAATGTGAACCTGCTAAGCTAGCATGTAGCTCGTCAAGCAAGCTAAATGTTCAATGAGCAAAACCAGTACAAGATTGGTTAAAATTACCCATACCCAGCCATTGAATATATCTAATTATTGTTTTACTCGCAACCACTGGATTGTGCATGTTGGATTAACAGATCTATTTCCTATGAGTCTATTTCCTATGACTTTAGATAAAACATGTCTTTAAGATTCTTTAAGATGTATTAGTCTGCTGAGAATTCAGTGCTTTCGATGTAGAGAAAAGTACCAGGATGGCCGAGTGGTTAAGGCGTTGGACTCAAGTTCCAATGGACATCAGTCCTCGTGGGTTCAAACCCCACTCCTGGTATAAACATACCATTTAAATATATAAATTCATCCAAATAAAAATATGTTGAGAAAACAATGTGAATCTGCTAAGCTAGCATGTAGCTCGTCAAGCAAGCTAAATGTTCGATGAGCAAAACCAGTACAAGATTGGTTAAAATTACCCATACCCAGCCATTGAATATATCTAATTATTGTTTTACTTGCAACCACTGGTTTGTGCATGTTGGATTAACAAGTCTATTTCCTATGACTTTAGATGAAACATGTCTTTAAGATTCTTTAAGATGTATTAGTCTACTGAGAATTCAGTGCCTTCGATGTAGAGAAATGTACCAGGAAGGCCGAGAGGGTAAGGTGTTGGACTCAAGTTCCAATGGAAAACTTTTCTCTTCTAATAAAAATATATTGAAACAACAATGTGAACCTGCTAAGCTAGCATGTAGCTCGTCAAGCAAGCTAAATGTTCAATGAGCAAAACCAGTACAAGATTGGTTAAAATGACCCATACCCAGCCATTGAATATATCTAATTATTGTTTTACTTGCAACCACTGGGTTGTGCATGTGACTTTAAATGAAACATGTCTTTAAGATTCTTTAAGATGTATTAGTCTGCTGAGAATTCAGCGCCTTCGATGAAGAGAAAAGTACCAGGATGTCCGAGTGGTTAAGCGTTGGACTCATGTTCCAATGAACATCAGTCCTCGTGGGTTCAAACCCCACTCCTGGTATAAACATACCATTTAAATATATAAATTCATCCAAATAAAAATATATTGAGAAAACAATGTGTATCTGCTAAGCTAGCATGTAGCTCGTCAAGCAAGCTAAATGTTCAATGAGCAAAACCAGTACAAGATTGGTTAAAATTACCCATACCCAGCCATTGAATATATCTAATTATTGTTTTACTTGCAACCACTGGGTTGTGCATGTTGGATTAACAAGTCTATTTCCTATGACTTTAGATGAAACATGTCTTTAAGATTCTTTAAGATGTATTAGTCTGCTGAGAATTTAGCGCCTTCGATGAAGAGAAAAGTACCAGGATGGCCGAGTGGTTAAGGCGTTGGACTCAAGTTCCAATGGACATCAGTCCTCGTGGGTTCAAACCCCACTCCTGGTATAAACATACCATTTAAATATATAAATTCATCCAAATAAAAATATGTTGAGAAAACAATGTGAACCTGCTAAGCTAGCATGTAGCTCGTCAAGCAAGCTAAATGTTCAATGAGCAAAACCAGTACAAGATTGGTTAAAATTACCCATACCCAGCCATTGAATATATCTAATTATTGTTTTACTTGCAACCACTGGGTTGTGCATGTTGGATTAACAAGTCTATTTCCTATGACTTTAGATGAAACATGTCTTTAAGATTCTTTAAGATGTATTAGTCTGCTGAGAATTTAGCGCCTTCGATGAAGAGAAAAGTACCAGGATGGCCGAGTGGTTAAGGCGTTGGACTCAAGTTCCAATGGACATCAGTCCTCGTGGGTTCAAACCCCACTCCTGGTATAAACATACCATTTAAATATATAAATTCATCCAAATAAAAATATGTTGAGAAAACAATGTGAATCTGCTAAGCTAGCATGTAGCTCGTCAAGCAAGCTAAATGTTCGATGAGCAAAACCAGTACAAGATTGGTTAAAATTACCCATACCCAGCCATTGAATATATCTAATTATTGTTTTACTTGCAACCACTGGTTTGTGCATGTTGGATTAACAAGTCTATTTCCTATGACTTTAGATGAAACATGTCTTTAAGATTCTTTAAGATGTATTAGTCTACTGAGAATTCAGTGCCTTCGATGTAGAGAAATGTACCAGGAAGGCCGAGAGGGTAAGGTGTTGGACTCAAGTTCCAATGGAAAACTTTTCTCTTCTAATAAAAATATATTGAAACAACAATGTGAACCTGCTAAGCTAGCATGTAGCTCGTCAAGCAAGCTAAATGTTCAATGAGCAAAACCAGTACAAGATTGGTTAAAATGACCCATACCCAGCCATTGAATATATCTAATTATTGTTTTACTTGCAACCACTGGGTTGTGCATGTGACTTTAAATGAAACATGTCTTTAAGATTCTTTAAGATGTATTAGTCTGCTGAGAATTCAGCGCCTTCGATGAAGAGAAAAGTACCAGGATGGCCGAGTGGTTAAGCGTTGGACTCATGTTCCAATGAACATCAGTCCTCGTGGGTTCAAACCCCACTCCTGGTATAAACATACCATTTAAATATATAAATTCATCCAAATAAAAATATATTGAGAAAACAATGTGTAATCTGCTAAGCTAGCATGTAGCTCGTCAAGCAAGCTAAATGTTCAACGAGCAAAACCAGTAAAAGATTGGTTAAAATGACCCATACCCAGCCATTGAATATATCTAATTATTGTTTTACTCGCAACCACTGGGTTGTGCATGTTGGATTAACAAGTCTATTTCCTATGACTTTAGATGAAACATGTCTTTAAGATTCTTTAAGATGTATTAGTCTGCTGAGAATTCAGTGCCTTCGATGTAGAGAAAAGTACCAGGAAGGCCAAGAGGGTAAGGCGTTGGACTCAAGTTCCAATGGAAATCTTTTCTCTTCTAATAAAAATATATTGAGACAACAATGTGAACCTGCTAAGCTAGCATGTAGCTCGTCAAGCAAGCTAAATGTTCAATGAGCAAAACCAGTACAAGATTGGTTAAAATTACCCATACCCAGCCATTGAATATATCTAATTATTGTTTTACTTGCAACCACTGGGTTGTGCATGTTGGATTAACAAGTCTATTTCCTATGACTTTAGATGAAACATGTCTTTAAGATTCTTTAAAATGTATTAGTCTGCTGAGAATTTAGCGCCTTCGATGAAGAGAAAACTACCAGGATGGCCGAGTGGTTAAGGCGTTGGACTCAAGTTCCAATGGACATCAGTCCTCGTGGGTTCAAACCCCACTCCTGGTATAAACATACCATTTAAATATATACATTCATCCAAATAAAAATATATTGAGAAAACAATGTGAACCTGCTAAGCTAGCATGTAGCTCGTCAAGCAAGCTAAATGTTCAATGAGCAAAACCAGTACAAGATTGGTTAAAATTACCCATACCCAGCCATTGAATATATCTAATTATTGTTTTACTCGCAACCACTGGATTGTGCATGTTGGATTAACAGATCTATTTCCTATGAGTCTATTTCCTATGACTTAGATAAACATGTCTTTAAGATTCTTTAAGATGTATTAGTCTGCTGAGAATTCAGTGCTTTCGATGTAGAGAAAAGTACCAGGAAGGCCGAGAGGGTAAGGCGTTGGACTCAAGTTCCAATGGAAATCTTTTCTCTTCTAATAAAAATATATTGAGACAACAATGTGAACCTGCTAAGCTAGCATGTAGCTCGTCAAGCAAGCTAAATGTTCAATGAGCAAAATAAGTACAAGATTGGTTAAAATTACCCATACCCAGCCATTGAATATATCTAATTATTGTTTTACTTGCAACCACTGGGTTGTGCATGTTGGATTAACAAGTCTATTTCCTATGACTTTAGATGAAACATGTCTTTAAGATTCTTTAAGATGTATTAGTCTGCTGAGAATTTAGCGCCTTCGATGAAGAGAAAAGTACCAGGATGGCCGAGTGGTTAAGGCGTTGGACTCAAGTTCCAATGGACATCAGTCCTCGTGGGTTCAAACCCCACTCCTGGTATAAACATACCATTTAAATATATAAATTCATCCAAATAAAAATATGTTGAGAAAACAATGTGAATCTGCTAAGCTAGCATGTAGCTCGTCAAGCAAGCTAAATGTTCAATGAGCAAAACCAGTACAAGATTGGTTAAAATGACCCATACCCAGCCATTGAATATATCTAATTATTGTTTTACTTGCAACCACTGGGTTGTGCATGTTGGATTAACAAGTCTATTTCCTATGACTTTAGATGAAACATGTCTTTAAGATTCTTTAAGATGTATTAGTCTGCTGAGAATTTAGCGCCTTCGATGAAGAGAAAAGTACCAGGATGGCCGAGTGGTTAAGGCGTTGGACTCAAGTTCCAATGGACATCAGTCCTCGTGGGTTCAAACCCCACTCCTGGTATAAACATACCATTTAAATATATAAATTCATCCAAATAAAAATATGTTGAGAAAACAATGTGAATCTGCTAAGCTAGCATGTAGCTCGTCAAGCAAGCTAAATGTTCGATGAGCAAAACCAGTACAAGATTGGTTAAAATTACCCATACCCAGCCATTGAATATATCTAATTATTGTTTTACTCGCAACCACTGGGTTGTGCATGTTGTATTAACAAGTCTATTTCCTATGACTTTAGATGAAACATGTCTTTAAGATTCTTTAAGATGTATTAGTCTGCTGAGAATTTAGCGCCTTCGATGAAGAGAAAAGTACCAGGATGGCCGAGTGGTTAAGGCGTTGGACTCAAGTTCCAATGGACATCAGTCCTCGTGGGTTCAAACCCCACTCCTGGTATAAACATACCATTTAAATATATAAATTCATCCAAATAAAAATATGTTGAGAAAACAATGTGAATCTGCTAAGCTAGCATGTAGCTCGTCAAGCAAGCTAAATGTTCGATGAGCAAAACCAGTACAAGATTGGTTAAAATGACCCATACCCAGCCATTGAATATATCTAATTATTGTTTTACTTGCAACCACTGGGTTGTGCATGTTGGATTAACAAGTCTATTTCCTATGACTTTAGATGAAACATGTCTTTAAGATTCTTTAAGATGTATTAGTCTGCTGAGAATTTAGCGCCTTCGATGAAGAGAAAAGTACCAGGATGGCCGAGTGGTTAAGGCGTTGGACTCAAGTTCCAATGGACATCAGTCCTCGTGGGTTCAAACCCCACTCCTGGTATAAACATACCATTTAAATATATAAATTCATCCAAATAAAAATATGTTGAGAAAACAATGTGAATCTGCTAAGCTAGCATGTAGCTCGTCAAGCAAGCTAAATGTTCGATGAGCAAAACCAGTACAAGATTGGTTAAAATTACCCATACCCAGCCATTGAATATATCTAATTATTGTTTTACTCGCAACCACTGGGTTGTGCATGTTGTATTAACAAGTCTATTTCCTATGACTTTAGATGAAACATGTCTTTAAGATTCTTTAAGATGTATTAGTCTACTGAGAATTCAGTGCCTTCGATGTAGAGAAATGTACCAGGAAGGCCGAGAGGGTAAGGTGTTGGACTCAAGTTCCAATGGAAAACTTTTCTCTTCTAATAAAAATATATTGAAACAACAATGTGAACCTGCTAAGCTAGCATGTAGCTCGTCAAGCAAGCTAAATGTTCAATGAGCAAAACCAGTACAAGATTGGTTAAAATTACCCATACCCAGCCATTGAATATATCTAATTATTGTTTTACTTGCAACCACTGGGTTGTGCATTTTGGATTAACAAGTCTATTTCCGATGACTTCAGATGAAACATGTCTTTAAGATTCTTTAAGATGTATTAGTCTGCTGAGAATTCAGTGCCTTCGATGTAGAGAAAAGTACCAGGAAGGCCAAGAGGGTAAGGCGTTGGACTCAAGTTCCAATGGAAATCTTTTCTCTTCTAATAAAAATATATTGAGACAACAATGTGAACCTGCTAAGCTAGCATGTAGCTCGTCAAGCAAGCTAAATGTTCAACGAGCAAAACCAGTAAAAGATTGGTTAAAATGACCCATACCCAGCCATTGAATATATCTAATTATTGTTTTACTCGCAACCACTGGGTTGTGCATGTTGGATTAACAAGTCTATTTCCTATGACTTTAGATGAAACATGTCTTTAAGATTCTTTAAGATGTTTTAGTCTGCTGAGAATTTAGCGCCTTCGATGAAGAGAAAAGTACCAGGATGGCCGAGTGGTTAAGGCGTTGGACTCAAGTTCCAATGGAAATCTTTTCTCTTCTAATAAAAATACATACCATTTAAATATATAAATTCATCCAAATAAAAATATATTGAGACAACAATGTGAACCTGCTAAGCTAGCATGTAGCTCGTCAAGCAAAGTAAATGTTCGATGAGCAAAACCAGTACAAGATTGGTTAAAATTACCCATACCCAGCCATTGAATATATCTAATTATTGTTTTACTCGCAACCACTGGATTGTGCATGTTGGATTAACAGATCTATTTCCTATGAGTCTATTTCCTATGACTTTAGATGAAACATGTCTTTAAGATTCTTTAAGATGTATTAGTCTGCTGAGAATTCAGTGCCTTCGATGTAGAGAAAAGTACCAGGAAGGCCGAGAGGGTAAGGCGTTGGACTCAAGTTCCAATGGAAATCTTTTCTCTTCTAATAAAAATACATACCATTTAAATATATAAATTCATCCAAATAAAAATATATTGAGACAACAATGTGAACCTGCTAAGCTAGCATGTAGCTCGTCAAGCAAGCTAAATGTTCAATGAGCAAAACCAGTACAAGATTGGTTAAAATTACCCATACCCAGCCATTGAATATATCTAATTATTGTTTTACTTGCAACCACTGGGTTGTGCATGTTGGATTAACAAGTCTATTTCCTATGACTTTAGATGAAACATGTCTTTAAGATTCTTTAAGATGTTTTAGTCTGCTGAGAATTTAGCGCCTTCGATGAAGAGAAAAGTACCAGGATGGCCGAGTGGTTAAGGCGTTGGACTCAAGTTCCAATGGACATCAGTCCTCGTGGGTTCAAACCCCACTCCTGGTATAAACATACCATTTAAATATATAAATTCATCCAAATAAAAGTATGTTGAGAAAACAATGTGAATCTGCTAAGCTAGCATGTAGCTCGTCAAGCAAGCTAAATGTTCGATGTGCAAAACCAGTACTAGATTGGTTAAAATTACCCATACCCAGCCATTGAATATATCTAATTATTTGTTTACTCGCAACCACTGGATTGTGCATGTTGGATTAACAGATCTATTTCCTATGAGTCTATTTCCTATGACTTTAGATGAAACATGTCTTTAAGATTCTTTAAGATGTATTAGTCTGCTGAGAATTCAGTGCCTTCGATGTAGAGAAAAGTACCAGGAAGGCCGAAAGGGTAAGGTGTTGGACTCAAGTTCCAATGGAAATCTTTTCTCTTCTAATAAAAATATATTGAGACAACAATGTGAACCTGCTAAGCTAGCATGTAGCTCGTCAAGCAAGCTAAATATTCAATGAGCAAAACCAGTATAAGATTGGTTAAAATTACCCATACCCAGCCATTGAATATATCTAATTATTGTTTTACTTGCAACCACTGGGTTGTGCATTTTGGATTAACAAGTCTATTTCCGATGACTTCAGATGAAACATGTCTTTAAGATTCTTTAAGATGTATTAGTCTGCTGAGAATTCAGTGCCTTCGATGTAGAGAGAAGTACCAGGAAGGCCGAGAGGGTAAGGCGTTGGACTCAAGTTCCAATGGACATCAGTCCTCGTGGGTTCAAACCCCACTCCTTGTATAAACATACCATTTAAATATATAAATTCCTCCAAATAAAAATATGTTGAGAAAACAATGTGAATCTGCTAAGCTAGCATGTAGCTCGTCAAGCAAGCTAAATGTTCGATGAGCAAAACCAGTATAAGATTAGTTAAAATTACCCATACCCAGCCATTGAATATATCTAATTATTTGTTTACTCGCAACCACTGGATTGTGCATGTTGGATTAACAGATCTATTTCCTATGAGTCTATTTCCTATGACTTTAGATGAAACATGTCTTTAAGATTCTTTAAGATGTATTAGTCTGCTGAGAATTCAGTGCCTTCGAGGTAGAGAAAAGTACCAGGAAGGCCGAGTGGTTAAGCGTTGGACTCAAGTTCCAATGGACATCAGTCTTCGTGGGTTAAAACCCCACTCCTGCTATAAACATACCATTTAAATATATAAATTCATCCAAATAAAAATATATTGAGAAAACAATGTGAATCTGCTAAGCTAGCATGTAGCTCGTCAAGCAAGCTAAATGTTCGATGAGCAAAACCTATACAAGATTGGTTAAAATTACCCATACCCAGCCATTGAATATATCTAATTATTGTTTTACTCGCAACCACTGGATTGTGCATGTTGGATTAACAGATCTATTTCCTATGAGTCTATTTCCTATGACTTTAGATGAAACATGTCTTTAAGATTCTTTAAGATGTATTAGTCTGCTGAGAATTCAGTGCCTTCGATGTAGAGAAAAGTACCAGGAAGGCCGAAAGGGTAAGGCGTTGGACTCAAGTTCCAATGGACATCAGTCCTCGTGGGGTCAAACCCCACTCCTGGTATAAACATACCATTTAAATATATAAATTCATCCAAATAAAAATATATTGAGAAAACAACTTGAATCTGCTAAGCTAGCATGTAGCTCGTCAAGCAAGCTAAATGTTCGATGAGCAAAACCAGTACAAGATTGGTTAAAATTACCCATACCCAGCCATTGAATATATCTAATTATTGTTTTACTCGCAACCACTGGATTGTGCATGTTGGACTAACAGATCTATTTCCTATGAGTCCATGTTTCTCTTATGAGAAACATGTCTTTTAGATTCTTTAAGATGTATTAGTCTGCTGAGAATTCAGTGCCTTCGATGTAGAGAAAAGTACCAGGAAGGCCGAGAGGGTAAGGCGTTGGACTCAAGTTCCAATGGACAACAGTCCTCGTGGGTTCAAACCCCACTCCTGGTATAAACATACCATTTAAATAGATTAAATTAATCCAAATAAAAATATATTGAGAAAACAATGTGAATCTGCTAAGCTAGCATGTAGCTCGTCAAGCAAGCTAAATGTTCAATGAGCAAAACCAGTACAAGATTGGTTAAAATGACCCATACCCAGCCATTGAATATATCTAATTATTGTTTTACTTGCAACCACTGGGTTGTGCATGTTGGATTAACAAGTCTATTTCCTATGACTTTAGATGAAACATGTCTTTAAGATTCTTTAAGATGTATTAGTCTGCTGAGAATTCAGCGCCTTCGATGAAGAGAAAAGTACCAGGATGGCCGAGTGGTTAAGGCGTTGTACTCAAGTTCCAATGGACATCAGTCCTTGTGGGTTCAAACCCCACTCCTGGTATAAACATACCATTTAAATATATAAATTCATCCAAATAAAAATATATTGAGAAAACAATGTGAATCTGCTAAGCTAGCATGTAGCTCGTCAAGCAAGCTAAATGTTCGATGAGCAAAACCAGTACCAGATTGGTTAAAATTACCCATACCCAGCCATTGAATATATCTAATTATTGTTTTACTCGCAACCACTGGATTGTGCATGTTGGATTAACAGATCTATTTCCTATGAGTCTATTTCCTATGACTTTAGATGAAACATGTCTTTAAGATTCTTTAAGGTGTATTAGTCTGCTGAGAATTCAGCGCCTTCGCCATTACCCATACTCGAACCCAGCCATTTGATCACAGACTGTGTGATGAACACACTCTTTGTTTTAACCATGAGAACATCTTACCTTGGGTCCTGGGGGTCCTTTTTCTCCTAATAAGCCTGGTTCCCCTATGTTTCCCTGTGCAGAATTAGCTACTGTCAGTATTGACAGCAGATTAAAAAAGCCACAACACTGACTCAACTGCTTCTTTAAAGACTTACCCTTTCACTTTTGAGACCAGGCTCCCCTCTCATTCCTGCTGGGCCAACTTCACCCTGTCCAGCCAAGAGAATACAGTGAGTAAGAGCATGCTATTAAAGTATGAAACTCATTTGCTTGAATTAATAAATGGTATCAAACATTTCAAAAGTCCATTATAAAGTCCATAGAGCATTTTCATTTGTTGACCAAAATCCAAGAGGGAAATCTCTCCATAACCAAAGGTCATCTTACGTTTGGTGACTATATTCAAATCATGAACTTTGAACAGGGCACAACCTAGAGATCTTGTTATGACCTGAGAGATTTAGTAGATATATGAGATAAGCAACCCACTTTTAAAGTTCACCGGTTTCATAAAAATATAAATCTCGATATCATCAGCATACCAAAAGACACAGCCAAATAATGTGCTTAAAAGGGAGAATAAGACAAATCCAAGGAACTCAAATGGATCAGAGGAGCACAATCAGACCCTTTGTCAGTAATGGAGACAAAAAAATACCCACGCACATCCTCAGATCATATAGTAAAATATTACGGTCTATGGGAGAAGTTCGGAGAAGCTATGGAGAAGGACTTTCGGTCGGCACCAAGGTGCTTCTGGAAAACCGAAAGAACGAGATTGTGGGTACAAGCGGTTAAAATGGGTTTTCTCAGACGGGTGGCTGGCATCTCCCTTAGAGATAGTGTGAGAAGTTCAGCCATCCGTGAGAGACTCGGAGTAGAGCCGCTGCTCCTTTGCTTTGAAAGGAGTCAGTTGAGCTGGTTCGGGTATCTAGTAAGGATGCTACCTGGGCGCCTCCCTAGGGAGGTGTTCCAGGCGCGTCCAGCTGGGAGGAGACCCCGGGGAAGACCCAGGACTCGGTGGAGAGATTATATCTCCTCACTGGCCTGGGAATGCCTCAGGATCCCCCAGTCAAAGCTGGCGGATGTGGCCCGGAGCAGGGAAGTTTGGGGTTTCTTACTTGAGCTGCTGCCCCCGTGACCCGACCCCGGATAAGCGGTAGACGATGGATGGTATTAAAAGCTGTGTTTGAATCAAGAACAACTAGAATGCATTTTTGCCATGGTCAGACTGCCACATGATGTAACTTGTGACACTATGCAGAGCTGTCTGTGTGTTGTAACTTTAAGATAAAACAAACAATTCCAATTGTTGGTTGCATACAACTTTTTCTAGACTTCAGAAATGAATGTCAATTTAAAGATGGACCCGTAGTTCTGGGATTGAGCAAGACAAAGATCAGACTGGACTGGAGTTAACTTGAGTTTAATTAAAAGGATATTGTAATGTATTCCCCTCTTTTGTGCAGCAGCAGTGCAGTAAAAGCCACATTTTTGTACTTGCATTATGGCGATTTCAATGTGTAATGAAATATTTTTTTACCTTCATCCCTGGTAATCCAAGAGGGCCAGATTCCCCAGGTTTCCCATCTTTACCCTGGTGACAGAGACAACATAAACAGATGTTATCATATGCACACAACATGTATCCTAATGTCTGGCTACAACAGTATGAAGTGGTGAAAAGAAAGTAATGAAAATAAATGGTTAGTACTTACAGGCTTACCATCAGGTCCTGGTGGTCCTTCCCTCCCTTTCTCCCCTCGGAAACCCTGTAACATTAAAACACCCCATCATGACACACAGAAACATATAATTTTGGCGTAATACATTGTACTGCTACATAGTAATATAAAATATGTTAAATAGAATAAAATACATAGCAAAATAAAATAGTAACCATGGTAAAACAGTAAATCTATTAATTATCATCGAGCCATCATCATGTTACCACGCTAATGTTATCATTTAGCTCACAGCACTGCTGTGACTCTTGTGAGTAGACTCACTCAATATAGCATTATGCTACAAAGTTCAGATGGAGCCTATTCTCATGTTGTTGATGAGCAACAGAGCAAACAAGTGGATTTTTATCGATAAGCTGGCTTATTCATTCAAAACCAAACTAATTTGTAGAAGATGATATTGAGTATTAGAAGTCTACCCCCTTTTTGTGTTGCATATTTGAGCAGCTCTCCAAAAATGACACTTGGAATTTCAAAAAAACTCCCTGAGTAAACAGATAATACTGCTCATTAGGAGTGAGTCACTACAACTAGAAGTAATTAGAGGTCATTTTAATAGAGGACAGTTGAGGTTTGGAAATGTATATTTTAGGTATAATGCACTAATTCCATATCAAATACACACAAGTTAGTTTTCTAGTTTCCAATTTGCTTGTTGTCATCTCTCCTCCCTTTCCATATACAGTAGGATATACCACTTTGGAACAGTGTGTACATAACTACCAGCCTGTGTAACAACCTACAACATAATTACATTATATACATACATTATACTGTAGTGTTGATTGCAATTGGAGCAGATGTATTAATGCAACAAAAAACGCACATGTGAAGAAATGTGTGCAAGCAGTACATTCTACATTTGTCTATTTGTAGATGCAAGTTTGTTTTTGAAATCCTAAAATAATTACAAAAAATAATTATTTCTGGGGTTATATTACGATTGATCACACACACACACACACACACACACACACACACACACACACACACACACACGTCACACATCAGTACAGTCCGTTACATCATAGTGGAGCAATCGGGTGTTGTAGAGCAATTGTAGATTGGTACTTAAAGGCCCTGGTGTTAAAACCACTAGAGGGGCAAAAGAGTAGTCATAAATGAAATGTCCTTTGAGTCTCATGGGAACGAAGCAATGTGTGTGTGTGTGTGTGCGTGCGCTCATGTTACCATGCGTCCTGGCAGGCCTGGCTGCCCATGTGGTCCAACGACACAGTTGCAGTCTTCTTCCTTATCTGTGGATGTTCGATTCAGGGGACACTAAGGAAACAATACAAAACACACCCAAAGCTTCCTCATTAGCTAGATAAAACACATTTATATAGGTGATACCACCAGTGTCAGGTTTAGGAATTTAAAAATGTCATTTTTACATTAAGGTTTTGTTACTGTTTGAATAAAAAGGCTTTTGTCAGGCATCCCGGTAGCTCAACCAATAGCACAGGTGTCACATATACAAAGGCTGAGTCCTTGCCACAGTGGCCATTTGCTGAATGTCTTTCCCATTCTCTCTTTCCCCCTTTCACAATCTGCACTTCACTATCATAAAGGCATGAAAATATGCCTTTTGTCTAAAAGGTCAAACTTCAGTCCATATAGAAGACTTAGGTGTGATATCATTACTTTTGCACTACATCATTTTAAGCAGTACTTTTAAAGTGTGATAAAAACAGGATGGAAACTGTACTTACCCTTTCATCATCCTGTGTAGAAAAAGAGAGAGAGGACAAGAGAAAAATAATGGTTATCATCATTGTCGCCTCATACATGCAGCCATATACATGTAGTAAAGAAATATCACGCTGCATAAGAGATTACAGTAGATACAGGCAACAGGGGAGATCTTACCACAGAGTAAATCTCACAAGCGGTTTCTCTCTCACTCTGATGAGGATCACAGTACAGACGCAGCTTCTGAATCTCCACCTTAATAAAAAGACAATGTTAAATGGAAATGTGGTGAGGAAAATCTGGGGAAAGATAATAGAAGATAAATTAAATTATTAAATGTGTGTCAAGACCTCAAAAAATAGTAAAACTAAGAAGTTTGAAAAATAAAATGGTGAGCTACAGAAATAATAGATTAAAATGAAATATGTTTTCATTTATTTTACTAACTGACTGGTGGTAAAGTTATAGTCTGCTAACCTTTTATATCAATTTGTCAGTTTCTGGGCTCCATACATGCCATTGCCTTGTTGTGACAATTCATGTTAAGTTAACAATGAAGAATACAAAAAAACAAAGAGAATACAAAAAAAGTAAAATATATAAGATTATCTAAAAGAAAAGAAAAGGTATCACTGTATGTCCTGCATAAAAGTATAACATAAATATATCCGTTTATTAATTTACTTATTTACTTTTTAAAATGTGCTATATTCTTCAATGTATGCATATTTATGCTTTGTACATATAACAGTTTTCAAGTGTCAGAACAAAAGCATGTTTGGAACAAAACAATCATTATTTGTGGCTGTTATCACTCTACATTTTAATCTGTTTCTCAACTCAACTAATATGTATATATGCACCTGGTTTAAAATAATATTTTAAAAAACAGATTTAATTTTCTCTCAATTGTGGTGTCATTACTCACAGGCACAGTGATGTCTGTTCCTTGCCTCTTTGCCACCTGTGTATTCCCATTGATGTAAATGGGTTCCACTGGTTCCAGCGTTATTTCCTGGATCGGTTGATCGTCAAGGAAACTGGTGACCTGGCGTGGTCTCACCAGGACTTTGAGCTGATGCCACTTTCCATCATACAGATTCTGAGAGAAGGCACAAATATGAATACATAAATACTTTTGTATTTCAAGATGATCTCAAATACAAACATACATTTACTGAGATTTTGTTCATTTATGAGTTTGAAACATATTTGTTCAAGCAAAGTTGGATCTGAAAACAATTATTAACTTGTCAAACCTTCTTTCATTTAGTTGGCAGATTTATGTCTGCATGTCTTTCATCTAATCTAATTTAGTCAGTTCCCTTAATGCTCCACAAATAGTTATGACAAGGAAGTTATTAAGAACAAGAACTTCTTCTTTTTTCCATCACAATGTTTTTTCTTAAATGCGTCAACCATCCAAAGGGAAGGAGAGAAACAGAGCAGCTATTGTTTCATTGGGAGTGGGCTACAGTCACCATTTCCAAATGAGAAATCACAGGCTTCTACCTTATGCCACATCAAACCACATCAAATCAAACATGTGCAAACACAAATTGAACATAATTAAAACCCTCTACACTGAAGTCTAGGTGTGTTAGGATGGAGGGTCGTGGGTGTCTTTTGGAAAAAACAACCTGGCGTGTCCACCGGGACGTATTATTACCTTGTGCTGCCATGGAAACAGGGACATGTGCTGCAAGAGCTACACATCCACCAACTAGTTTCCACTGGGGACTTTGGTTGAGAGTAGGAAACGTTTTCTTTGAGCCTCCTGCCGGCTTCCATCACATTACATCGTCACCGCTTCAGCTGTGTATTGAACTGAACAGGGGATGATGCTTAAATAATTGCTAGGTTGGCTCTCTGCAGGCCATCCCAGTCAGGTTCATTCACAGAAACCAACATAAAGGGAAGCCCGAGATTGGATGAGACAGAGTACACTTTAATAGCACAATATGCTCTTTCAGGGGCAGGAAAATAACGGTAATGGACATTTATGTTTTCCTCATATTCATATACTTTATGAATCAACTTTCTTACTTTTCTGAAGATATTAAAAAGCCTGGTTATACTGTCTCAACTAATGTATTAGTAATTTATTAGGTTTCTGACAAGTTACTCGATAATAGCTAACATATAATAATAAGCTTTAATAATAATAAGCTTTATTTGTATAGCACCTTTCATACAAGAATTGCAGCCCAAAGTGCTTCACAGCAAAAACATAAAGATTTGTACAAAATTAGACAGAACAACTGTTCTGTCTTCAAGAATAAACAATGGGGAAGTCGATGTACAAACTGTTACACAGCGGTACAATAATCACAGTGTTGATGTAAATGAGTGTGAAATAGCATTAAAAATAGTATGAAATAGCAGAATAAAAATGGTATAAAATAGCATTGGAAATCATGCCAAGTTTCCCTATCCGTCCCGGGAAAACTATCAGAGCCATATTTTGAAAGCATGAAATCAAGAATGGGCCCCTGTGGCCTTTCAACTGGTTTACCCTCTTTGACTTTTTACATTTCAACCGATAGCTAATCGGGCCTACTCTGTAGGACTTTTTCTTTATCTTCCGGGTCGCCGGCGGGTATTCTATTCTTAAACTAATATCTTCCGGGTCGCCGGCGGGTAATTATTTTATACTAATCTCCTCCGGGTCGCCACCGGGTATTCTACATTTATTTCAATGCTTGCTTTAGTATAACATGATAATCTTACTGTGGGACGACTAATCGTCTGTTTTAGCGTAATCCACCCGTATTATTCGCTTTACTTACTTTTGCCTCTATAAAAGTCTCTCTGTCAACTAAAACAACACCAGTTGATTTACTGGGCCTGTCACTCAGGACTTCCTTGTATTTAATTTACCAGTATGTGTTCATAAAACCCAAGTTCATATAGACGAGAGTGTTTGCATGAAGAAAAGTGGAGTAAAGAAGCAACATTAAAAAGTATGTTTGTTTTTTTTACAATACTATAAAATATTGTAAAATATTGTACAGAGCTGAACATAAAGCGATGCAAAAGCCAAACTGATGAAGCCTTTGTAGCTGTGTTCAGAAGCAAACATGGAGTAATTTTTCTCGAACTAAATAGGATTTACCAGCTGAGAGATATCATGGGATTTTCACAATTAGTCTTATTGGGAACAGAGCATTAGTACTTGGAAATCAAAGGCCAGCAAAAAGTCATATTGATCTAGCATGGAAATGAGACTTAATCTGTATACCAACCTGAAAGCCGGCTTTAAAGGTGACTCTCTGCCACTTTCCTGTTCTACTGGTGGTGGTGAATATGACAGTTTTGTCCTTCCCACTTAGTGTCACTGCAGCCTGGATCTCCTCATCCTTAGACACCACCCTCCAAAGGTCAAAGGTCAATTTGCTAGAAGAACCCTTTAGACGCAGGGTGGCTACGAACACATAGGATGGAGGGAGGCCCTCTGGGAAAATATCCCTAGTGCAAGGATGAAGACAAACAACTAATTAAAAAACAATAGTTGATACAATTAAATGCATGTTTAATGCATGTTTTAAGACCTTCATTGCACTCTTTAGATAACATTCTACCTGGTATTCTCAGTAATATCTGTGGAAGCAGTCAGAGAGTAGGCTGCCTTGGAAATCAGAGAGCCAGGGATCTTGTTGGCCTTCTTCTCAATATTCATGCCCAGCATTAGCTCAAAGCCTTTCTCATCCCGAGATACCACCGGGATTCGTGTTGGACACACAGACTCTAGACAGAAAAGTGTCAGAGAGACAAATAGAAATGTAAATGTCATAACTGTGTTATTTAGTAGTTTATTGATTTGTTCACAATTTAATATATTTTTTGTTGTTGAATTTTAAAAAGAGCATGCATGTTTCACTGTTTCAATTTCCTATCTAGTTTGGCATTTAGGCAGCTGCCAGATTTGGAGCCGGCAGAGACACGAGAGGGTGGAGCTAAGTATGACCGCAGGGTGCACAAGCTGTATAAGTGTTACATAAAAACACTTCCGGACCCAGCGGACCTTTGCAACTCTATACCACAGCCAGGAGATTTGAGAAAATGCTAGATGAACATGCCAAGAAGATAGATCATTTATTTATCCCAACCTTCACAGAGTTTTTGCTCCATGGAGTCTCGAATACTGTCCATGGTGGTGTAATCTTCAGCATACAAGACATAGTCGGATGATGGTCTGTTGGCTATGGATATCAACTCCGAGGTGGTGATCTCACTGCCAACTCCAACAGCGAATACTGTAATGCCCTGTGCTCGTGCCTCCATACTGGCATCCACCTAAAGAAACACAGGCTGTCTGGTGAAAATGAACCCCTCATGTTAAAGAGGCTTGATTCTGGAAGAACAGTAATCAAACAAAAATATAATAAAAAATATTAAAGCCAACAGTTTTCACATAAATGCCATAGTGTGGATACCCCATGCCAGATAGTGTTTCCTCTTTGAGGTTCTATGGATGGGGGAGGTGCTGTCATTCTTTTTTTGACACTGTGATACATCTAAAGCCCCTTGACTCTGCCTCTATGATTTAGGGCCACCCAAATGCACTTTACTTGGTTTCACTCAAGCACTTGAACACGGCAAAGTGACATTTACCACGTCATCTTGAGATTTGCCATCAGTAACCACAACAGCGATGCGGTTCTTGACCTGGCTGGCTCTTTGGGAAGAGGGGAAGACGTGGTCCACGGCAAACTTGATGGCCCTGCCAGTCTGCAAGACAGTCAGAAAACAGTGATGACCTGGTGGAGTGAGTAAAAAAAATGCCATAATACTGTGAGGGAGCATTCTTCCAGCCACTGACAGCTGCATCATACCAGAGCACAAATTAAATTACACAAAAACACATAAAAAAGCTTTTTAAAATCTCCATGGGAAAAAGAAATCCTATAAATCTCTGTGCTTGTGGTGTTGCTGTGTGGTCATGTTGCTGCAGATGCACCTGTGGTGGCTGAATGTTGTCACTCTTGGACCTGTATAAACTACACTTATGCAGGTCCAAGTGTGGCAACATTCTGTTCTCCAGAACCTGCTTCATTTTATTAGTTTCTTGTTGTTGGATGGATTACTGGAAGTAGTAAAGATTTTTACAGTAGCCTACATTTTAGGTCTGTTTCATTCCTCTGCGTGCGGGTGTGAGTCATTAGTGCGGCAACCATGTCATGTATGAAATACTAGATAAATAAAAATATGTTATGATATAAATAATCAGATGAATTGTGTAAAATTAAAATATAAAGAAATTATTTTACTCATTCATTTATTTTATTTTATAAAAATCTGGAAGAAAATGTTTAAAAAATCATTTTATGTTAAAATGCCCGTCTTTAAGGCTCTTTTTATTTCACATTGCCATTTTTCTTAATTGCACTAAAATGTCATGTCAAGTGTTATGTCTTAATGCAAAATTTCATAATGTCACACTTTCATGACAGTGGTGTTATCACAACTTCTCACCATTCAGAAGTTTACCAAGGCTACTCATGCTACCTACCTACTTAGAGTTAGTTTTAGCAGTGTTAGTGTAGCTAGCTCCTATTGGCTAGAACGACCACAGTCTTTCTTGATGGGGCCCTATTTTCGTGGTGGCAAAAGGAGCACCCCACAGTTTGGAATGGTTTTATTCTCATGGGTGCAAATTAGGACTGATAGAGTTGTAAAGAGAAAACATGCTGTCCTGCCTGTGTGTTTCCTCCCAGGTAGGTGATGCTCTGTATGGCCTCGATGAGCTCCGCTCCACCCTGGTGTATCCCCAGAGGAATCTCTAGACGAGGAGTGTCGCTGTACTGGACCACAGCTACCTACAGCAGATACAAAAGAAACTATTGTAAGTGTAGTGCAGATTTCCCGAAGCTCTGTGGCACTTGGAATGGGCCAAAATGCTGGAATAATATGATTTTTTTTATCAAAGCTTGCAACACACACAGAAAGACAGTGATGATAGTAATGAGGCTGGCCATGAACAAACTCTACAAGTTTGATGGGAAATTGCTGCTCTCAGAAACTCAATTCATGCACAGCACAAACAGTATAAAGTGGTTTAAATTACCTGTGTGTAGAGGGAACTGATGTCAAATTGGCTGGAGATGTTATTAAGCCACTGCTTGGCCGTTTCAAAGTCGGTGAAGCCCACACTCCATGAGCCATCAACAATATAGACCAGGTCATTTACAGCTGTACTGCAGCCTACACACACAGATACATGCATACACACACAGTAATCAATAAAACTAAATCTTAAAAATACAAACATTACATTTAAGACTCAAGAGTTCAGTATGTAATGCTTCTATAATTTAAAATATACAAATATATCATCCCAAATTAACTGAGACTGGTATGTTAGTGTTGCTGCTTGCTTTTGTTTTCACGATGAAGCACTTTGTCATTTCCCTACCTGCTCGGACATCATCCTCCTCTGCAGCCTCCAGGGGGGTCAGTAGCAATATTGCACTCCATAATGACCACAGCAACATGGCTCCGTAAAAGAGCAGTCAACCTCAGTCCAGTCCAACCTAGCTAACCTAGTGTTGAAAACAACAAGGATTTCAATGACTTCATGACCTTTTCTCAAACTTTCATCAGGCCAAAATTTCCAACTGACCAACCTTTTAGTCCATGACAATATAGCTTTAAGTAATGGCCAGAATTTAATGAGATTTGATGTGTCTGTGTGTTATGTAGCCTAACTCCCTGACGTTTTGTCTTGCACCACCGTCATCAAAATGTCTACTTATGCAGAAATAATTATTACCATCTAATCAGATGATTGCGAATTTAATTAGGTCCCCATAGATAAAGCATTTTCAATTGTGCCACTTCAGGCAACAATGTCTACATTGCACAGAAAATATCTCAGGAAACTAATAGAACACATTCATCTTCCCAAAGAGATAAACTTTTTATTCTAACAACCCATAATGCCACACTCAAGACAAAAGTGACATATTTTAGCCCCACTAGTGATAAGGCTCCACAAAGAGCAAAATCATGGGCATTTGTGTGTTCCTTCCCACACTGGTGTCCCTGGGTGTAATGCACATTGCGTCGTCCAGAGGCTACTAGGGAGGATTTAGACTTGTAGCCTGTTTTCACCATTTAATAAAGGGTCTAAAGTTCATTAGAGTTATCAGTGCAGAACGTTTCTGATTAACACAAACAAATGGTCTACTGCTTCCTTCATCCACACAGTAAGCATGCACTGGTTGATGGAACTGCAAACGGGGATCTTTTTCTTCCTAGTTTCTGCAGGCTCCTTAGTTCCTTGAAGTATTTAATCAAAAGGGGCGTTTGAAGAGTAATTTAACACAAAGCTGAAATGATTGTTCTGTTGATCTCCTGTCGATGTTTCAAATCTGTTGCATCTGTGTTCTGTAAAATATGCTCTGTTCAGTTATACTTGTAACCAAACGTTGCATCTGTAACAGTGATGTCGGTGTGTAATGTAACATAAGTGTAACAAGGTGAGAACTACAACAACTTGAGGTCAGGAAAAACAAGATTGTATGCTTGTGTGAAGTAAGTCTTTGTTAAAGTAAGGATATGGGTGACTACTTAAATAACAGCATGCACAGTAAAGCTCAATGTTAACTGTGTGTGTGTTCAACTATATCATGTCCAAACGATTAAATGCTAGCACTTAAGCTTGTTTCTGAAGCCTTTGTATTCTATATTGCAAGTATATACACACACATCATAATAGATACAGTAGTAATACATAGTGTATGTGTTTCTAAGACGACTCTTTCCAACATTCCATAAAAAGTCAAATGACTAGTGTTGTAATGTTGAGTTGGCCCATATATGACTGCCTTGTGAAATCACCACATCTCTCTTTGCCACTGTCCTCCTCCTCTTTCCTGTAAAATGCTTTTTGCGAGTTTTCATGTTGTGCCATGCGACATATGGTCTAGTATGTTTTCTGCGGAGCTCGTTCATTTTGCAGGGCAAACATGCATCCACCAACCACAAGGCTGGGTCGGAAAAAAATAACAACGTGAACACTATAATAGGATGGGAAAACAGAAATATGAACATGGCAGAGAGAGCTGCAGTGTGCTGGCAGAGAACTTAAAGACAGGGGAGGATCAGTCAACTGAAGAGAGTACAGCTACCACGACCTTTCTTCTACCATGTCTCCTCCCAGCTCCCGTAACTCTCTTCCTCTTTTTTTTTCTCTCTTGTCAGACTTGCTATTATAGAACCATGTTACACCAAGGTACTTCCACTTGTGAGTAGTTTGCAGTGTGTTTTACCCCGCAATGTTAAATGTATAAAAAACCTGGGGAAATAAACCTAAAAGTAATCTGTTCAATACAGTTTCCTGCTTATAGAAAGTGCATTAACCAATACAAATATTATATAACTGGTGTAACTTATATGTATTCCATTACTGCCTACAGGTGAAGAATTCATCTTACACACAAACCAATAAAGTCATCATAGTCTCTAAATGCGCCCGCCATATGAATTGCATGTGGGCAACATGTGCTTGAAATGTGTGAGCTTAAAGGGCCTAACGGTACTAATACAAGACCCATATATGTTCAATAACATGGGATGATTGAATTGGCCTCTACTAGGTTTCATGTGGGGAAAGTTAGACATTTCGAAAGGGTCCCTTGTCATAGCCATTTTCTTTTTAAGTGGGCCAATAGCTAACTTTTTTTAAATCCCTAGTGAGTCTATTCATTAATTAGGCCAGTTCTGTCAAGCCATATATGGGATAAGTTACTGCTATTTACCTTCTATTTGGCGAAAAGAAATGTGTTTCTCTTTGTTGTTGTTGTTGTGTTTGTGTTCTTTTTTCTTTCTCTCTCTCTCTCTCTCTCTCTCTCTCTCTCTCTCTCTCTCTCACAGGAGCGCTGACCTTTGGGGATGCGTGCTATGTCTCACCCGCACTGTCAGGGAGGTGGAGCGTGAGCGCGTGCGATAGGACCCGAAAGATGGTGAACTATGCCTGGGCAGGGCGAAGCCAGAGGAAACTCTGGTGGAGGCCCGTAGCGGTCCTGACGTGCAAATCGGTCGTCCGACCTGGGTATAGGGGCGAAAGACTAATCGAACCATCTAGTAGCTGGTTCCTTCCGAAGTTTCCCTCAGGATAGCTGGCGCTCAGAGTCTCGCAGTTTTATCTGGTAAAGCGAATGATTAGAGGTCTTGGGGCCAAAACGATCTCAACCTATTCTCAAACTTTAAATGGGTAAGAAGCCCGGCTCGCTGGCTTGGAGCCGGGCGTGGAATGCGAGCCGCCTAGTGGGCCACTTTTGGTAAGCAGAACTGGCACTGCGGGATGAACCGAACGCTGGGTTAAGGCGCCCGATGCCGACGCTCATCAGACCCCAGAAAAGGTGTTGGTCGATATAGACAGCAGGACGGTGGCCTCCGGTCCAGTCGGAATCCGCTAAGGAGTCTCTGTGTTTTCACTTATTGTGCCTGATTAGATCTCTCCCATCACATTGATCCTTTTTGTTGCACCTGTTAGGGTGGGAGACCTCACACCTTTAACATTCATTAGTTCACCCTTCTTCCACCTGAGCAGAGGTCTAATCAGCAAGAATACTGTCATCTGCCAACAGGGTACTTTAACTGACCTTAGGGAACATGCAGTTTACAGTGGAATCCGCAACTGTAGCTTAAAGGGCCTACGAAATGATAAACATGAATTTCTACTGATGATAGTAAATTCTATTTGTGGTGTAAAATTATGTGTTATTTATGACACAATGATCACAGTATTTAATAAATTATCATTTAGTATGTCGACCACCGATGTTTACATTGCTGCTACCGGAAACACCCAACGCTGTGTTCTGACGTCACAAGTAGAATACAGTCCACCAGTATACACAGACAGCACGACAGAAGCGGCAGACATGACAATGTCAGACTCTGGCTTGGATATTTCGACAGAATTGAGTGACAGTGAGTCGTCACTCGTTGCACCTTCAAGAAGAGGAGTTTATTGAAGAGAATGCCGGTGTCGTGGATTTAGATCATGCGGGCGAGTTTAACGTGGTGGAAACAGAGCACAGTATTCAAGATGGAGACACAGATGGGACCGAACATGCGGATGATGGTGACGGTGATCCTGGATTTGGCGGAGATCCTGTGCGGCAACAGAAGACAGGTATATACATTTGACTATAGTTCATAGAACTTCTCAATATATAGTAAATACATCATAATTATAGCATAACATTATCCTCGATCGTATATAGATCGCAAGCTATTGATAGCTTGCTAGCGAGTCGATAGCTTGGTTTTCTTGAATTGTTATGAAACCCGACTAGTTGTCCGCAAATTGCTCGATCCCTAAACTTGGACACATCGACATCTGTAAAGCTTGATAACTTGATTCTTTCTCAAAGTTTCTGCAGTTGAGGTTCTATCGTTGTGTCTGATGTCAAACGTCATATATTACGTGGCTGTATATAAACCATTAGCTATTAGCTAACAAACAGACCGGAGGACAGCGCCGGTTTATAAAGTATAGTCTGTATACTGAGGTGAGACAGTCTATATATAGACGGTCACTATAGCCTATAGTAGCCGAAACACTTACCAGATGTTCATGGAAGTTACGATGTCGTAACTTTAGGAGATTTACGTGAAACGGGTAAAGAGTTGCTACTAGATAGATCCTTGCCCACAGCGGCCACTGGTTCAAGTCCGACCTGTGGTGTTTGCTGTATGTCATTCCCTCTCTCTCGCCACCTTTCACAATCTGCACTTCTCTATCATAAAGGCATGAAAAGCCCAAAAATATAACTTTAGAAATAACAGGCTTGTGAGCTGCTTACAAGCCTGTCGTCAAACACAGGCATATAAATAGCATGACGTTAATATTGGTCTTTTTCTGGATATTGCATATTGTGTCTTCTTTTGTACATTTAGGTGTACATGTGAAAACTGTACAATTATGGAAGCAATTGAAGAGCTGCTGCCAAGAAAAGGATGTCATGGAGGAATTCAATGAATATGAGGGACATGGTGCAAACATAACCTGCATAACAGATGTGATAATGTGTAGAGCTCAGAAACTTTGATGTATTTTTGGGAAGTCGAATGGTCACTCTGGCAAAGTTACAGAATACATAGATAAATAAGCAAATAAGTGATTACAATTGACATGTAATATCTTGTATGTTACGGAATGTATGTGGCATACCGCCGGTGAGATTCTGCTGGGGAATACTTGGTAAGAACCACAGAATGTCATCATGTGCCATTCAAAAGATCTGTGCTACGTTTCCATCTGACAACTACACGTCGTTCAATTATCCAGCACTTTATTAGAGTCAATAACAAAACACAATGTCAGTTCAGTGATTGAATCTGCTTCTATACAGCACAAAAGCATCCCTCTTGTTTGGGTCTTCCACCGACTGCTGAGTGGATCTGGGACTTCGAAAGGTTACTCATCAACATTGTCTTGGCACAAAGCATTGAGTCTCGGTCAAGAGTTCAGTAACATACTCTGCAAAAAATATGTTTTATAATCAAGCATTATATATAATATGTATGTATGTATGTATGTATGTATGTATGTATGTATGTATGTATGTATGTATGTATGTATGTGCGTATATATATATATATTATGATGCTGACCTTTGGAACAACCAACATGGATTGGAACTTGCAGTCCAGCTGACCTGCCACGTGGTCGCGCCTGCATGGACTTGTGGTGTGTCCGTGGAGGGGGATCCGTCTGCACAGCAATTTCTTTCTGACATGTCTGAAATGTACAAAACACAACTTTACTAATAAATCTTTCAAACCAGCTTGAAATTGTATTGCATGTTTATACATGTCTGCGTAAAGAAAATATCTAATAACATTCATAATAAAAGATGTGGTTGAATTGATTGAGAGAGCAATGATATCAAATTAAACAAATATATGAATTATGTACATGCATGTGGTGATTGTATGTTTAACACATCATGTGCAGGTCTACTGGTACTACAACTGTAATGTACAGATGACGTATAGTCTGTATACTTACTGGTGTACACACAGCTTCCTCCCCAGTGTGGATGTCCAATAGATGGTCGCTGATCATACAGGTATCCTCAGTTCTGTCAGTGACTTCATTCACCAATGTTTCAATACCTCTGTAATAATAGGGTAATAGTTAAAAGTTAAATAGGGTGATAATTAAAAGTTAAATAGACTCACGCTTTTACTCAAACTACAGAATAAAATGGGGAAGCCTGTTATAAACATTGAATCTATACTTAATTAAGCTAATGAAGTGTAATTAGCTGAAGTTATTAATACTACAAACAATAACACACAGATATTGGCTAGGGCCTGGTGTAGATAGATAGATAGATAGATAGATAGATAGATAGATAGATAGATAGATACTTTATTCATCCCGAGGGAAATTTAGGAAACATTTATATTACAGTTTACATTTGTATGTAAACTCGTTACAGTAGGCCTAGACCGATTATGGCTTTATGCTTGAAACAATAAATACAGTAAACAAGTAGAACGACTTACCTTTGCTCGCTCCCTTTTGGCGAATGCATTTCGTCGTCTCTTTGGTGGTGGACTCTGCACCGGCGGACGTGTTTGAATCGGCGTGCTGGCTTGTGCTGGCTTGTGCTGGCTTGTGCTGGCTTGTGCTGGCTCCTGCTGGCTCGTGCTGGCTCGTGCTGGCTCGTGCTGGCTCGTGCTGGCTCGTGCTGGCTCGTGCTGGCTCGTGCTGGCTCGTGCTGGTTGGGGTCTTGGCAGTATTGTAGTATTGCACAGCATCTGCGTTCAGTTTTAAATTATTTTTGAATGCCATTTCCTTGGCGAGCATAGTTTGTTCGAAACACGATCTCTCAAAGTGCTGCCCACAAATCGTCAGGTTTCATCGACGCACTTGTCTTGTCCATAAACGCAACATTTTATCATCTTTTGGCCACAAAAGGCTAGATTTGGAGATGGCCCCACATCCCCATACAACACATCGCTTCACAATTATCCTTGACGATAGATTGTTGTCTGTTCTTTCTCGTAATAATTGACAGCAGTCTTTGCTGGACGCTGTAACGCAGACGAACACTGCCGGCGGCTGTATTCTACTTGTAACGTCATCGCCCGAACATTGCCGAAGTGGATGCTTTCGGCGCAGCGATCGATTGTTGTTAGTGGAAGTCATTTTTATGCTGTTATGATCGTGATTTCTTACGAATACATCAATATTAGAAATATATATATATGGCACATTTCACAATAGATATGCAACCTCTATCACATACCAAGCCCAATAACACGGACGAAATATCATTTCGTAGACTCTTTAACCTGGACCACTATGTAGGATACTATTCAAGACAAGAAGAAACTTGAGACTTTGTTTTGTTAATTGGTCAGCAAAATAGGAAATATGCAATTTTAATAGGGTGAATTAAAAAATATATTAAAGCAAATATACATATATAATTCATTTTTATAATTTTTTGCCTAAAAGTAAAAGAAACACAGTAAACAATAGCTCGAAGCAATCAACAAATCACTGTCACAATAGACCTTTCTTTCCGCAGACATTTTGAATTGACAAACACAGGTGCAAAGGTGGCTGCATTCCTTTTAGGATTTTCAAGGATTTTTGTCGCAGTATTCAGGGGAAAATAAATTGCGCTCCTCCAGTGCTGTGGTGTGCACAACCCTGCTATAGACTGGTAGATCACTGGCACATCTAAGTAGGAAAAGCCATCATCACTATAAAATAGTAACACCTGTGCTTTTCATTCAAAATGTATACTGGGAAAAAGGTGTATTAGAATCTCATAGAGGCACAACTAGCAAATATGTGAAGTCAGCTTCTCTAACAATAAGTAGTGGTGGTGATGGCCTAGTGGTATGGCTTCCAAATACAATACCAGAAGGTTTTGAGTTCAATACCAGGGCTGCCACCTTAGTGCCCCTGAGCAAGGTACTTAACCCTGAAATGCTCCAGGGGGACTGTCCCTGTAGTTAGTTCACTGTAAGTCATTCTGGATAAGAGCGTGAAGAGCTAAATGACCAGTAATTTAATGTGAAGTTGGACTTAAAGCTAGTTACTAAATGTGCAGCCTCAGTTTGAAGTCAATCACCCCCAACACACACACACATTTACAGTTCTTGTTTTTCCATTAAAACATCGGAGTGCCATTGATATTAGCTTGTGGATACGAACATAAGAAAATTGTTGATCCCATACATTTCATCAGCTTGGGCTGCTGCAGGTTTGAAGTGCCCCCACTGATCTTGGGAATAAAACAGGCACCAGTCACTGTCCAAATGCCTTAATACAATCTGTATTTATATTAAATAAATAAATATCTCTAGTGTGAACAATGCTTCATCACGAGTAGGTCTTCATAAAATGAACAGTGTCAAAGTCATAAATCCAGTCAACATTGGTTTCTTTTAACCATGGCTATAATCTTCCTAACCATAACCAAGTAGTTTTTGTGTATAAAACCAAACCATAACCACAGCGATTCCTATAATTGTGATTCATAATGGTTTTTGAAGGCACTGACAAACTCTGTTGTCCTGACAGCAGATCAGAAAACTAATATCAGTTGATTTTAATTTCATTTATTGTTGAAATACAACTTGCTATTTTAATGACCTCATATTGTTGCACCGTCTTCTTCAAACTAATATGCACCCAACTAACCCTAACCCTAATATTCACATAACAGCAGTAAATCACATTGATTCTCATTTTCTTCTCTTGAAATTTGGTTAAAATTTGGTCTAAATTTGGATGGAAACTTGACTAATGGTAAAGCAAACCTTTTCTAGCCAACTGTCTCCAATGGTCAGCCCTACAGCAGTTCCAAAGCATACTAAGTCATAAACCAGTTCAGCCAGGTCTCTACATTTAAATTAAATATTTATTTAAACATATGCTGCACGATTGTGGACCTGTAAAACTATACTCGTGATAATATGTGTCCACTCATTCATGTCAGGAGCCTCCTAGTGTACAGGTGTTTGTTCGAGGACAGATCGGTCACAGTAAAAGACAAAACCCAAGAGAACATGGGCAGAAGGACCAGGAGTCAAACCATATGGCTGTGAGGCCATAGTAAATACTACTGAGACACACATGCTTTAAATGTTTCACTATTTCTAAAAGTGTCTCAACAGGATCCTTTTCTCTGCCTTGGATCCATCTGTACATCCTCTCCTCAGGGTCTTACTCTTTCATGTTAAAGCACACTAGTCATTACAAACACACAGTGTGGATAGGTGGGTACTGAACCTGAAATCTTCCAAACCTCACTCATTTGGCAAACCAGAAGTGCAGTGTACCAACCACATCAGCCGCCCCTACTGGCTTCGGCATCACAGAACATTCCTTGTGCACAGATGTTGTTGGGATTGCTCAGTGCCTTTCGTTGGTTTACGAAACAAAGATGTAGAGCATTTCTAGCACTGCCATAGTTACTAACGTGATCCAGTACATTTCTTGAATGATGGATGAGAATATTATCTGTTCATTCCACGAAGGTCTGGCAAGGATATTATTTTGTCAATGTGTTGCAATTCAATCAAATACTTTCTTCTTTGAGACCAGTGTTTTTGCATGTTGAAGCCTGTTTACTGTACTTTACATATACTTTACATATACTTTACATAACTACTCACCTTTTACCACAGCGTTATGTATCTTTTTATATTTTCAATCTGGTTTTTACAACTTACAAGTCATTCATTGCTTTCCCTTCATTTCACTATGGTATGAAAAACTATTTGCAGTGACTTGAAACTTGCATGTAAACAATCCATTACATGATTTTTCTCGTTATATTCATTATCATTGCAGTCATGCAGTTTGTTGTGCAGATTGATTCACAATGCCTTCAGTTTATTATAATGCATTACTTATATCACTAAATATATATCAATAAATACAGATGTGAGGTTCTCGCTGATGATTTTAGGCATATATCAGTGATCTCAATCTTTGGTAAAAGGGTTGACAATAAGTGTGTTTCCATCATTCTGTTTTTATGTGCATTTTGAATTCCTTTGCTGTTGTATCGATGGTGTCATCTCGTTCTGAAATCTTTATCTGCAATTATGTAATGAAACTTGACTGGAGAATTAACACCTATTGTGCCAATGTCTGATTTTCTGGAAATTCTATTTAAATCTGCACTACTTTCAAACAGAAACTTGACTAACGATGTATTTGATTTGTAGTAAGTGGGTTTAAATTGTGCACAAAACATAGCCACATGTGGGTCCACCAATGCATATTACTCTGGGATTTGGTCACATAACGCTCTCTGCACAGATCTTAGGCGGAAAATCACATGTATTATTTACATGTTATGCAGCAGCAGGTTGTTTTCCAATGGTATTTTTGTGATCTCACGGATGTTTGCTGTCTGCCCTAAAAAAATGAAATGTTTGATAAAAATAAACATTAAACTCAGTATATCTAGACCTGCCCACCCTGCCATAGCTAGCAGAGCAGAGCAAAAGATCAGAGGGGGAAACATTTTAATGTTAGAGACAGTAGATATCTGTCGGATCCCCAAAAGAGCAGACCTCATCTGGATAAAATATAATCTTTCGATTTTTTTTCCTGAGGGCTTGTTGAGGGAACACTATGTGACCAATTCACGGGATAATGCTTATGAATTGTAATTTCCTTTGTAAGAGGAAGACTGTGTTAAATCTTCTTTCTGTATACATAGTCTTGTTTTAAGGTATTTAATTGCATGAATGTACCTTAGAGTCAAAGTAAAAATAACTAAAGTGACCAAAGTATTTTAGCTGTCATGTAAAACCCCTTGATGACAGATAATTGGTGACTACTTCTGAAAACTATAATTTTCCGACATTCAGCAATGAAAGGATCTTTACATGATAAAACTGAATGTCCCAAACCAGAAATAACTGCCTTGTCCTCTGACTATCTCAAACACCATCCCTCATACCTTCTCCATCTTTACCAACTCATTCAGTAGTTGAACATACAGTAACAAGGATGGAAGACAAAGTTATTTCAGACTACAGACATAACTAACAGCATAACTTTAAAATGTCAAGAGACACAGAGAGAGAGAGAGAATGGAGCCTTGCGCTAGCTGACCCATAATCACAGAGGTTGATTTATGCAGTTATACTGTATATTTAGCTTGTCTTCTCTTTGTCCTGATGGCCAGTCACTGGTGGCCAAACCAAACCCATGCCATGGTAACATAAAGTTTGGAAAATTCTACCAAAAACAGTGATAATACATGCATGAATATATATCATATATACAGCTGCAGATTAAGCGGCAAATGAAAAAAACAACCAACAAAGTAAGAAACAAGCACCAACAAGAACAGAGGTCATTTCTCTGTATGACTAACATCACTTTGTCATCATATTGAACAGGCTGAGATCATATTTTGTGTACATCACAAAATATCATCTTAACCTGAACAGATAATGTAAAAGGTTGGCAGTCTGATTGGGTAGTTAGAAAGTCCTTTTACATAACAGCACATGCAGTAAAGAAGTGATGACAGGGCCTTACCTTTCTCTTTCAGCTGCGAGTAGGCAAAGACCAATGCCACTTTACTAGAAGAAAGTGAAGAGAGTGAAGTCCTGACTTAGTAGTGACAGTCCGCCCTCTTGGTTGGCAGAGGGAGTGGTGGGAGTGTCAGGGCAGCCTTTATAAATCGTGGCTAGAGCTTCACCACAGAATGTGACACTACGAAGACCAATGTGGAATTACATACACACACACATCCGATGAGTGGACTGCCCGCAGTGTGAAAATGCATTCGTGTTTGTGTGTGAAAGTTTCTAATTGATTTTATTACATTGAATCACTGCTAACATCTGGCATTTATTTAGTATTAAACACAGGTTTATGACTTAAATATTGCCAACTAATCCAGCTAATCCAACAGCATGCTCTTAATTTGAAATGAAGGGATGATGTGCGCAAAGTCAAACCATGATCTGTAGTCAAACGATAAACTGGAGCAGGGCTGTGGTTCAACAGACAGCATGTTTTTACTGCAGCGGTGCAGGAGTTTAATTAAATTACAGGTTAAAGAAACTCTGTGGTAAGAGATGACATAGCAACTGCAGCACATGTTGGACCTCTGTGATACTCTGTGGAAGTAAGGATTTAGCCACTACTGATTCAAAAGTAATCAAAATTGACTTAATCAATTCACATGATTGCAAATAGACATGGCAAATCTCTGCAATCTTTCAATTTCAGAGATTATTTCTCCATTTTACCTTCTGATTAATAGTATCTTCTGATTTGATTGTTGCTTTAAAGGAAAGAAGCAGCCTTATACCAAAGTGAGGTGATGGAGTAAACTTTCAAGTGCTTGGACGTTATTCATGCCTAATTAAAGAACAATGATGGAAGTATTTTATAGTTTTCTTATTGTCAAAAGATACTATGAAAAGACCCAATCCAGCAATGAATGTGTCTTACTGACAACTATTGTGTTTCCTAAGCCGTGTGTATCTTATTCCTCTGTGCTATAGAGCTCCATTGTTAAAAAAATTTTTTTAAATAATTAAAAGAAATCCTGCATGCTGTCAATCACTTGCACTCACTTTATTACCAATATTCCCGTCTCCAGACCTTGATGGAGATCTGAGGACCGAAACATTGTTAGAGCCAGAATTTATGATTCAATGCACCTGTTCATAAGACTTTCAGGAGTGTAAGAACTCTGTAGTGATTGTGTCTAAAAAGGTGTTGCACGTTACCATGCTCCTTTGACTCAATCCCATACACAGTACTGCTGTCATGAATACACTAAAGCACCAAAAATGTATTAATCCACATCTGAAAAATAGTCCCCAACAAATATTACACTATTCACATCTTTTTGAGTAACATTTAGTCACAAATGACAGTGCCCAGCTGTTTGGGTTATATCTGAACTTAAAAAAAGTATGGAAGTGTGTGACCTATCCTTTTTTTTTAAAGCTTTCACCTTTAGTAGGAGCTGGACTCACGCGTTGTTGGTTTTGGTGTTTCATGACATTTGTTGACATTAAGAACATTTTAGAATAACACTTGCCTTAACCTTTACATGAGCCAGCATGTTTTGCAGGTTGGAGCTGCAAGAATTGTTGCTCTGAAGCAAGCTTTGAAGGACTGAAAAAAATCCTGCCTTGTTTTAAGTCATCAACAGTTACTTCAGTTATGCATGTAGAAAGAAATGGGCATTTCACAGGATACATTCTTTTTAATAAATTCGATAAAAAACAATCCCTAAAGGAGCAGTGGTGAATGTTACTGAAACAAAAGTACATATTATCAGCAAAATACACCACAAGAATCACTATTGACTACTGTTACGCAATTAGATTATTAGATATTTAATGATGCATTAATGTTAAAATATTTTAATCTTTTTGTTGGTTTAGGTACTCATGTAAAGCACAATTACCTCAAATAACTACATTACTCATTACGTCATTACATTCCACTGTGAAGAATTACTATCAAGTAGCCCAGTACTGACTTGCACTGTGTTCATAAAAAGACAAGGAACCCTGACAAGGAACCCTGAACCCTGAACAGCACAGTAAAGTTGTTCTCAGAGAGCCTTAATATCAGGGCTGCTGTTCCCTCAGTGCGCACTTTAGGCTTTCCTGTTGCCAGGCCCTGTCTGAGCTCTGTAAATAAAGAATGAAAAAAGATGGTAATAAACATAGCACTGAAATTAGTTTTCCAAATATGTGCCTTCACTTCCCAACCAAACCAGACCACACGAGGCTGAACAACACACAAGATAAGCGCCAAGAGGAAGGCGAGGAGGAGTGTCAATATAAAGTTTGGGATGCAAGGACAGTGTTGTTTTCTCTTTTTTCCCCCGCAGGAATTCAATTGGAATGAAATTAAGAATGTTTTGGATTAGAAAAAAAGTGACAAGAAAATATTTAACACAAAGAGTGTTTAAAAGGCAGCCTCTCTTAGCTATTACTAGAGGGAGTTACAGTGTTAAGACAAAATTATTAAAATGAATGAAAAAAATAAGCAAATGACCGCTAGATCTTCCAGCATATACTGTTTGAAATAGAGTACACTTTATTTATTACACACAGGGTCAATTCAGTAGGTTTCTCTTAGCACCCTGTGTCTTTTCTTATCTTTTTATATCTGGCCTTGTGTTTTTTCCTGAGATTATGCAAGCACTCCAGATGTCACTGACCGACACATCTACACAGAGGAAGTTCAACTGTACCAAGCAGCCACATTTTCCCATTCTGCTGTCCTTTTCTATGTAAGTAATGTCCCCTTTTAACTCTAGAGGGCAGTGTTGGCTAAATGAAAGTCGGTGAAACATCCATTTTAATCTTTCTTCAGCCCTTTCCATTATTTATTTAAAAAATACAAGAAAAAAAGAGGCACACACTTCACAACACTAAAGTACAATATCAAATAATTCAGGTCCTGCATTACTGTCTCGTAGATCTGGTTTTTAAGACCTTTATTATTTTTTGTTTATATTGTGCTCATATGCATATTCCCTAAAACTGTGTTTAATCAAGTTCCTGTAACTAACTGACAAACTTGAACGGATACACAGAAGACCTGGTTTAATTTGGCCATACCTCTTTTTCTTACACAAAGGTAATGGGCTGACTCCAAGCCTAACTGTAATATTATTTGTCATGATTGGACTAACAATATAATTAATATTTTCATTGTGCAAAAATATAATATTTTGAATATGTTTTGTATTCGCTGGCCACAGAAGAGTCGCTATACAGTCATAAACTGACAGAAAAAAACTAACAGGCTGGTATGGTAGATCAATAAAAAGAAAATAATGCAGTAAGTGTAATAAACATCCTTCAGCCTATGGACCCGAGTCGTTTAAAGTACAGTAGACTGGTTAGACGGAAAGATAGATATAGAACATATAATATAAATAGAAGACTACATCTTAGTTACATTCATACAGCTTTCAGTTACAGCTAGTCCGCTAACAGCCTTGCGATGGCAGCAATGTGCTAACCGTACATAGCTATACTGCCGGAAATGAGGAGTAGAAGAAGAATGTAACGTTGGAAAAAAAGCTACAGTACTATCGTCGCGTCAGATGATTAGCTACTAGTAAAAACACTGTAAAACGACTGACAGTCCACCTCTCTTTTCAGCATTACGAAACGGCGTAAATTGTTCGTTATGTATATTGGTCCGTTATTTACACATTGAAGCCTCTCTCGCTGCGCTGATAATGCTGAAAATGAAACTACCGATGAAAACGGGCGAGGAAGGAGGCGATGAAACTGCCGAGGACGATTCATTGGATCTGTCGGAGAACCAACATATTCCCAGGCCGGTAGCTCCTTCTTCGGCGTCCGACCGTCTGGATGAGTCGCCCAGACCTAATATGTATCCATTCCAGCTGGACAAGGAGACTGTTTTTGAGTGGTTTGGCCTACATCTAAACCCTGCTAAACGGATCGAGTTCATGTGCGGGCTGCTACATATGTGCCAACCACTGGAGCTCCGCTTTTTGGGATCTTACTTAGAGGATCTCGCTAGGAAAGATTACCATGTTTTAAGAGACTTTGAGTTTCGGGCGAATAGTCCGAGCGATTTGGGAGTTTTAACGGACGTGATTGATCCAGTCGTTAGGTCTAAACTCTTGGTCTGCCTGTCCCTCCTCGGGTCTGACAGCAGGGAATGTGCTGGAATACTCTTTCGGATACTGAGCCATGTAGATCCGGCCTTGTTCTACAAAAAATATGACTACTCCCTTCCTCCATTCAGGGACCCTAACCACCACTCGTTCCACCCACTGTGTCAGGACGGGAATTTGTACGAGCGGTCAGAGCAGACCTGTGGCGCCTCCACTAACGAAACAGCGGCAGGACCCCTGGAGCAGTTGGCGCTGCTTTTTGCCATGGCCTCTCTCCACCCAGCTTTCCATTTCCACCAACGGGAGATGGTCCGAGGGCAGCTTGACAAAATAGAGCTTGCCATAGCAGAAGAGGAGAGACGTCAAAGTCAGCTTAGAATAAACGCCCAGATGACGGTAATGAGCAACAAAACACGAGAAACGTTACCTTTTTTAATGCTAAGCTAGCTCTAAAAATGCTCAAAAGCTACTTTTCTTATTCAGGAGAGAGTTAATGTCTAGAAGTTATTTTAAATATACATGTATTGCTAATTATATAATAACACGTAATGTTACGTTACACATTTTCCATGTGTGCCAAGTACTTTAGCAGGAAACGTCCCTTTCCTATCATGGACTGTCCATTGCAGGATAGCTAACGTTAACTAAAGCTAAACAGAGTTGGCTAACAAGCTAACGTTGGTCGGTTAATCTGCCAGCAGCTAACGTTCGGCAGGTGGTTTCAAACGGTTGCGAACCCATGTTCAAAAGTTAAGGATATTGCTATGACTCTGTTGTTTTGGTCCCATGATACAGCTACTGGCTTTTTTGTTGGTGCTGTGGATCTATACTATGTACAGTAAAAGTAATTAAAAGGCTTACTGGATGCTAAACAGTGCCCTCTTTAATGTTAGATCCACGAAATGCTAAATGCTGTTCTCGCAGTGTTGTCCATCTAACAGTATGCAACTTCGGACTGCGTATCTCAGCCGGCCGGTGCTGTTACTGCTGCAGCAGGAGTTTGATAAAGGGGAAGTGTGCATTCACTTGTGGCTTTTTAACCACGTGCGATATGACATTTGATGTTTTCATTCCAAACAAACAGTACAGCAGCTGATTATGCTAATTATTTCCTCCTTCGCGGTAAGAGATTTGTGAATACGATAAATGATTTGGGGTAGTGCTTGGTACATTAGAGTGACATTCTGCAACCATTACTTTTCAGTTTCTTTCAATAGTAATATTGTAAACTCTCAAGGTTATTAGCTATGCCGAGTTAAATTACTAGACTGAGCTGTTGCCTACTTTCTACACCGCTGTGTTTTCACTTAATTAGTAATTTACCAGCAGAGCCTAATGACATTATGAGAATGCAGCATTTATGTGATTTATAAACCTGTAGGGAAACAGATTATAGACATGCATAGAGGTAGCATTTTAGGAGTGAAAGCAAGCTGGCTTTTTAACAAAGTAGGTTTAGAAAATGCAAATTTTGCCAAAGAGGTTGGAGCCTGGGTGGGAAGACCAATTAGCAACCCCCAGGGATGAGTGGGAGACGCCAGCCAATCAATCACACATCATCATAATCATGCCTCCATTATTCAAAAATTAAATAAGCAATAGAAAGTAAATGTTATTACTTAATGTGACTTTAGTAATGTCTGAGCTTTTTTGGGGCTAGCCATTTTATGAAAGTACATAAGGGACTTAAAAGTAGTTGCCAGGCTGGCAACCAGGCATCAGCTTTTGGTTGCCCAAACTAAATATACAGTTGCATACTATGAAAACAGTTATACATCAGCTTAATAGTGAAAAGGTGACATAAAGAACAAAAGCTAATAAAGCTTTTGTTCTTTATGTCACCTTTTCACTATTCACTTTAACCGAACAAAACCCCACTGTCTAACAACCTTAATTTGCGTTGCCATTGTCTCAGATGCCTGTGTGATGCCAGTAAATGCACGGGCAGCGTCTGGTTCTAGTTCGAACTGTAACAGCAATATTATATATCACTAATGCAACAAATATAAAAAAAAAATTTTTCTTTTTTTTTTGTGATGCATAGTTGCTAATGGCAAGTTGACAATTGTTCAGTCAAGCCCTGGTCCTCATCACTTAAGCACTTATCCTATCTTTGTCTCTATCAGCCAATCTCTTCGTTCCTCTTATCAGTCTAGAACCATTGTCCATGGAGCTCCAGGAGTTAGCAGGTTGTTATTCCATTGAGTTCCTAGTTAACTGCTGCCTTCACTGATTACACCATGTTGGGGTTATTAATCAGTGCAAAGAATCATCATAGTTTTTTCTAGAAATGTAACCTTCTAGTCTGTTGAAAAATAGGGCAAAATCACAGTTACTGTACTATGTCTTTGAAGTAAGCATGGATTATTGACTGAGCCAATAAGTCATCTGACTACAGCAAACCCAGGGTTACAGCCAGAAATTGCTCAACAAATGTTGTTTTGGCATTCGTAAAATCTATGTACACATATACATGGAAAAATCACTTGCCTAATCTGAAGTCATGTTAGGAATGCAAAGCTGTTCTGGACTCAAGTGTCAGAGCTTTCCACCAGTACATGAAAAAAAAAAACCCTTGCCCTTCAGGGTCAACTGCTGAAAATTAATCTCAACGTGTGTGAGTGTCTTTCCGGCTAATGGTGGTAAAGTGTTACATGTGGCAGCTTACATAAGGGATGCTTTAACCAATTGGGAAATGATTGGAAATGAATCAGTATCTATTATAAAACACAATATGTAGTCTTGATGACATGATTGCAAATTAGGTGATGATTAAAAATATGTATGTGTTCACTAAAAATTGTCAGCTTTAGTGCTACTCTTTTCGCTCCTTTTTGTTGACTCATCACAGTGAGCGTACTTTTTAAACAGAAATCCAGTTGGTACAACACTCTGTGGGGTCGTCTCTGTTCTAGATGAATCCACAAGGTTGACATCATTGGGAGTAAGGGCTCGGCCTGGTGAAGATGCACTGCTCTTAATAAAATCACACATGCCATTTTTAGAGTCTCTACATTTATCTCAACATTACGTCCCTAAATTTCCCTCGGAATCAATAAAGTATCCATCTATCTATCTACACCGTGGTGATGTCAAATGTGGTAATTGACAGGGAGAGGGAACAGTGAATGACAGGATGGTTGGAAACGTACAGTGGTTCCTAGAGTTTCTCTGTGATAATGTCTGTTTCATCCCATCTGATTGTTTATAATAATGGGGTAGCTCAGCTGTTGTCAGTTTTGCAAGTTTCCTTTTGTGTGTGTGGATTACATGTTGTGTTTTCTGTTAACTGTGTTGGGCTATTCAACATTTAGAGTGGATTTGTTTAGATATTATTGTGTAGATCGTAATTCATCAGAATTTTTATTTTTTATTTTAGGCTCATAGTCCCTGTGTATGCCAGAACCAAGTGTTATTACAGTTTTTGGAAAGATGAGAAATATACCAGACAGTACTGTGATGGTATCCTAATATTTGTATCCCTGAAAATGACCTCCAACACGAAGTACTGGGGAAAACCAAAACAAACCACATGTGGATGATCCAACTTTGCACTGAGCTCGAGCATAAGCAATTAGCAGTAGACTCAGCCCACCTAACAGGGGCTTTGTTTTTGAAATGTCAAATAATTGATCTGGTATAATTCTTCAAAACAAAGGGATGGTGATTTTAGCAGTGTGTTTCATGATTAGCTAATTATAAAAGCTGTGAAAGACATTTAAGTCAGTCATGCTGTAATCAAAGGTCAAAATTCTAACTAACCTAATGTATTTTTGGTCTCTAGGAGCGGACGGGTCAGAAGGCAGATTACCTGCCTTCCCCAACGCTGGGTGTGGGAGATTGTACGGCGTCCTATCCTCCCTGCCAGAGCCGACGCTCCAACCGCTGGACAACACAAAGAGAAGGTGATAATAATCATTCATTTGATGAAAGTACAACAGGGAACGGGCATCATTTTTACTGCTTGATTTACTCTGCCAAAAGCAGTCTTAGAATAAACCCTGTGAAGGGGACACATACTTGCCAAACACGCAAGTTTCTGTCATAAAGCAGGAATATTTGTTACCATAGCTAGAATTACTTTTTAGAATTATATTTTTTCTTTCATTTTTTCTGTTACCCATTTCTAAGTAATTATTTTTATGTTTTTATTTTATTTTTTATGTTGGCACTTGCCTCAGCGACATATACAGTACTAACATTTTCATTTCATTTCATTTCCCGCTCTCTGTTTTTACAGCAGTCCATATAGAGGCAATTGTACTCAGGGGCATCTCTCGGACCAGAATAGACAAGGAATACAACTTTGAGGTAGGTAACAACACTGCATACACACACACACCGCTCTGCTTCAGGTTAAGATGTCTGTTGAAAGTGTTGTTTTAGCGTGATACTGTGTTTGTCCATGAGATCTTAAGACTGTAAAGACTCAGTCTCAATCAGTGGAGTTTTGTTTCACCTGCTGGACACCACACACACACACACACGCTTTCCGCTCTGCTGCTAAACACGCCCTATATGTGTGCTCTCAGCTTTGGAGGATGGCCGATTCTCTGCATTCTAAAGATGCTGCAAACAGTTGGCTTGATAATGGAGTGTAGCAGTAACAACTTGGTGATAAGCTAATAAAATAAACTTTCACACAACTCTCATCGGTGTTTTGCTCTCAGGCACAAACACACAGAGAGAGAGAGAGAGTCATTTTCCCACATGGTCTCTTTTAGTCCAAAAGCCATGTTCAGACCTACATTAGTCAAGTATGTACGTAAAGACCCTTTTTTTTATAGCAAACACTTAGTCAAACAGATAGTCAGCTCCATATTTGCTCCGGCTTTATTATAACGTTTGTGGGATTTGTTAGTTTTTACAATCTGAACAGAGTATGTGGTGATTGGTTACATCATGTTTCCGAACAAAACACTAGAAGGTCGGAGTTCAACACCAGGGCTGCCACCATTGTACCCCTGAGCAAGGTACTTAACCCTGAGTTGCTCCAGGGAGACTGTCCCTGTACTTAGTTCCATGTAAGTCGCTCTGGATAAGAGCGTCTGCTAAATGACCTGTAATGTAAAAAAATGGACTATCCACATTCATCAGTAACAGCCTTCATATTCTAGTTTGTGCATGAATGAGGTGGCTTTCTGAAAGGTGTCTGCTGCTCTTGTTCTTTGGCATCATTTATCCCTGTGGTGCCTTGTGCTGGTTATACCAGTGCCATGAAGTAAGGCTTTAAAAGATTACATTTTTGGTAAGGTCGAGAAGGATTCGAACAGAGATGCTGCCCTGTATGTTATGGCAGCCAACATGCACTTAGTTGTGGTGGGCAAATCTGGGGCACATTTTCTTTATTTCTACCACATTTGGCAATTGCACTAAAATAATTCCAAACTCCAATTCCTTAGTGAGGCAGCTCATCACTGCTAATGAGCTTGTCCCTTTTAAGAATGAATGTGCTCCCAACACACATTCACAGTAACAAATGGGAGTATTTAGGGCTCAGTTAAAGAAAGAAGAAATCAGTAAGACAGATGGAGAAACTGTCCCGTTGGCTGGACTGAGCCAACAGTGAGCGTTCTCACTCCATCTGTTTTTACTGGACCAAGCCACTGATGCACACCCAAAGACACGCACACATAGTAACACAATTATTCATAATGCCCATGTGCTTCAAAGACATGCGTTATTTCATCATGTAGCATAATAAATGTACTTTATCTATAGATCTGAATACTGTATTAAATATTCTAGCAGTAAAATTAGACTCCTGGTACTACTGAGAGGGAGTAAATGTTTAATCTGTGGTCTTTTTATTCCCAGTACATGAATTACTGGGAATGAATTACCAAAGTAACGTTATTCTTGCTGCTTTAATATAATAATAATATTTTTATTTTTTTAAAGGATGTTCATGTCAGGCTTTTTGGGACCAATACTGATCACCAACTTAATTTGTATGGAAGAGGCCAATCTGACTGTTCAATAACGCTACACTTTTGCCTCATGTCTATTTTGTTGCCCATATACAAAAAAAAATGTTGTTGATAATTTGAATTTAAATACATGGTCCACAATACAATTAACAAAGCCTCACTGAGCATGTTAACGCTATTAATACAGTCTGCCTCATCTCACTTGTGATAGCCTTTTATATATTCATCTGGTGTTAACACACTAATGCATCCTCACAGTTGTTGCCTATTGAGTCACAGTGAAAGTATTTTTGCAACATTGAATAAGATGCTGTGTAATGGTATATGTTTTGTATAAAGACTAGAATAGAACGCCCTAAATATAACATTTCTGGAAAGCACAACGTTTTATAACCTCAACCATCGCATAACTTTAGCACATGCGGCTTCTGACTGGGTGTAACAAATGCCATATCTACATGATTATAGAGGGAGATTAGGATTCATGTTTGTGTAGACTTCAAGGGTGGGGAGATGACCGGTTCTTACATTTTTCTTTGCACATAGCACTTATTATGTTTTGTTAGTGTTCTTAAATTGGAGTCTTTTTTTTTGTGTTGTGTAAGTTGTATGTCAGTCAGTGCTTTCTACACTTGATCCCCAAATAGATCCCTTAAATCAATATGGTGTAATCTTGTCTATTTACTTGGGTGTCTGTGTGTTTACCTTTTACTGTACCATGAAGTGCGAGCATGCATAGCCCTATTTCCTTGTTGCTGTTGCTGTTGCTGTTGCTGTTGCTGTTGCTGTGCTGTTGCTGTTGTCAGTCTGGGTAGTGATGAAGAATGTCCTCTTGCTGTGTTTCAGGTGAAGTGGTCAGACTCTTCTTCCAGTAGTGTGACCAAAACCCATCTGGAACTGGAGAATTTCCTTCTTAAGGTATCCACTTTTGTTATTGTAATCTTTCACCTATTCAGTGCAATGATATAATCGTCTAAGCATGGGTCTTCTAACCAGTTCCACAGAGAAGAAAAAAACTAAGTTCCTTGTCAACTACAATACTCTAACTAGGACTTACATTCAGGATTTATACTGTTGTTGTGTTACATATGCAGTTCCAAAGTGTAAAATTAATGTAAAAGTAACAATGGGGAGAAAAAACATAATGAAATAGAAAATTTGTCATAATGAAAGTGAAATTATCAAATAAAACTTAACATTATTTACAATTTTGAAAAATGAAATAAAAACAGATAAATATGTGTGTATATATATATATATACATATATATATATGTATATATATAGTATATATTTATATATATATATATATGTGTAATGTATTGTATATAATATACTATATACTCTCTGCTATCTCTATATGTGTATATCGTCACTGTATAGTCTCTGTATGTCGTGTCTCTCTCTCTCTCTCTCTCCCTCTCTCTATCTGTGTCTCTCTCCTCTATCGCTCTCTCTATCTCTCCTCTCTCTCTATCTCTCTCCTCTCCACTCTCTCTTCTCTCTATATATCTCTCTCTCTCTCTCTCTCTCTATCTATCTTCTCTCTCTCCCTCTCATCTCAATCTCTCTCCTCTCTCTCCTCTATGTCTCTCTGTATGTCTGTCTCGTCTGTATCTCTCTCCTCGCTGTCTATAACCTCTCTGTCTCTCTCTATATCTCTCGACCTCTCTCATCTCCCCACCTCTCTCTCTCCCACATATATTATATATAATGTATCTGTATATATATATGTATATGTATGTATAGCTATATATATATCTGTCTGTCTCTGTCTCTCTCTCTGTCTATGTAGTATTATCTCCTATATATATATATATATATATATATATATATATATCTCTCTCTCTCTCTCTCTCTCTCGTGTCTCTCTCTCCTGTTCGCTCTTCTGTCTCTCGGTGCGCTATCTCTCTCTCCCTCTATCTCTCCTCCATGTCTCTCGCCACTCTGTCCTCCTCTCTCTCCGTCTCCCTCTCTGTCTCGCTGTTCTGTCTGTCTCTGGTCTCTCTCTCCGCTTCTGTCTCTCCCTCTCTGTCTCTCTACTATCTCTCTACCTCTCTCTTCTCCCCCCCCTCTCTCTCCTCACCCTCTCTCTCCCCCTCTCTCTCTCTCTCTCTCTCTCTCTCTCTTGTCTCATGGTCTGTCTCTGTCTCTCTCTGTCTGCTGTCTGTGTCTCTATCTCCTCTCATCATCTCGCTCTATCTCTCTATCGCTCTTCTCTCTCTTCATTCTCTCTCTCTTCATCCTCTCTCTCTCTCTCTCTCTCTCTCTCTCTCTCTCTCCTCTCTCTCTCTCTCTTCTCTCTATCTCTCTCTCTCCTCTCTCTTCTCATCGGTCTCTGTCTCTCGCTCTCTCTCTCTATCCTCTCTCCTCTGTCTCTGTCTCTCTCTCTCTCTCTCCTCTTATCTCTCCTCTATCTATGTCTATGTCTTGAGATCTCTCTATCTCTCTCTCTCTATAATTCCATATATACCTCTTATGTATGTATATTGTATATGTTCATATGTATCTCTCTATCTCTCTCTCTCTCTCTCTCTATCTCTCTATCTCTCTATATATCTCCTCTCTACATATATATATTACATCTATATACACACTTATATCTATATCTCTACATATATATCCCCACCTATACCTATCTATCTGTATGTATATATATATATATATATATATACATATATCCTATATCTCTATATACCATTATCCCTCACATCATATATATACTATATATAGATCTATATACATTATATATATACAATATATCTATATATATACATATACTCTATATATACATCTATATCTCTATATCTATATCTCTATATGTATCTTATGTCTCTCTATATCTCTGTGTATCTCTTATCCTGTTGTCTCTATTCTCTCTCTATGTGTCTCTATCTATATGTGTCTCTCTGTCTATCTCTGTGTCTCTCTATCTCTCT